>NC_091952.1:250028498-250188498 GCF_031021105.1 Erythrolamprus reginae
AGGGGGTTGGACTAGGAGACCTCCAGAGTCCCTATCAGGTTTGCTATTCTGTTATTTTCCATTCCATTATTCTGTTCTGTTCTGTTCTGCTCTATTTCTTTCCATTCCATTCCATTATTCTATTCTATTCCATTAATCTATTCTAATGTATTCTGTTCTGTTCTGTTCTCTTCTGTTCTGTTCCATTATTCTATTCCATTTTTTCCATTATTCTCTTCTTCCATTATTCTCTCCTCTCCTCTCCTCTCCTCCCCTATTCTATTCTATTCTATTCTATTCCATTCCATTATTCTATTCTAATGTATTCTGTTCTGTTCTGTTCTCTTCTGTTCTGTTCCATTATTCTATTCCATTTTTTCCATTATTCTCTTATTCCATTATTCTCTCCTCTCCTCTCCCCTCCCCTCCCCTACTCTATTCTATTCTATTCTATTCTATTCTATTCCATTATTCTATTCTAATGTATTCTGTTCTGTTCTCTTCTGTTCTCTTCTGTTCTGTTCCATTATTCTCTTCTTCCATTATTCTCTTCTCTTCTCTTCTCTTCTCTTCTCTTCTCTTCTCTTCTCTTCTCTTCTCTTCTCTTCTCTTCTCTCCTCTCCTATTCTATTCTATCCCCTCTAACACACTCCTCGCTTTCCAACATAACTCTAAGTAAAATGAGACCTGTGAAATTCTTATCAGGGATTGCACAAGTGAAGAAGGGACACAAATTTCAGTGTACAGTTCCTTGAAAAATGTCCCAGCCCTAGAAAACACAGAACATTTGTCTTACCCTAGATAGGCTTGATAGGCCTTGCTTGTTTTCCTCAAACACTTCTGCTACTTTTGAATAAAGATTAAATTACAAAACGAGGAGACGAGGGGATCATTATCCTAGAGGGCTGGGGTCATTCCAAATTACCGTTCCACAGGGTGCCTCATATCTGTTAATCCACTAGTGGCTGCAACAACTTCCCAAACTCTCCCGTTGTGTTTTTTGGAGATAATCTTTCTCTCATTCAGTGCACCCCATGCTGAAAGAACATTGTTGTCATTTTTTCTTTTGACAGCCTGCAGAACATTGTTTACAACGCAGCTGAGCAATTGTGGAATGCAGAGAATTTAGCTATTAACTTTGGGAGATGAAGCTGACATTGGGAGGGCAAAGTACTGGGATGGTTATGCGAGATTAAAAATGCTAGTATCCAGAAGGAAGGATTAGACCATGCATGTGCAATTTCCAACTGCTGCCAGTTAAAAATATCCCCCCCCCAACAGTTCTCCAGCAATGACAACAATATTGGTGGATTTTTGCAACAGCAAATAATGTTTCCATGCCAGCAGTTTTTGTTGTATGACTCTTTTCTGTGTGCTTGTGTGTGCATATGTGTGCAATCGGGAGTGACCAGAAATATTTCACAAGAAGAGTCCTTCACTCCTCCTCGCGCAACAAAATACTTTACTCCACCAGACTTGAAATTCTGAAATTAGACCATTTAGAACTATGTCGCCTCCGAACTGATCTAACCATAGTTCACAATATCATATACCAAAATCTCCTTCCCGTTAATGATTACTTTACCTTTAACCACAACAACACATGAGCACATAATTGATTCGAACTAAATGTAAACCGCTCCAAACTAGACTGCAGAAAACGAGACTTCAGCAATAGAGTGACCCACACCTGGAATTCACTACCTGACTCTGTTGTTTCTTCCCCAAACCCAAAAATGTTCAACCTTAGTTTGTCTACTGTTGACCTCTCCCCCTTTCTAAGAGGTCTGTAAGGGGCCTGAATAAGCACACCATTGTGCCAACCGTGCTTTTAAAATTGCCTTTAGAAGTTGAGGGTTTTCTAACATTCTGAGATGTTCTGTCCGGTCTCTGGTAGAATCCTCCCAAAAATTCACAGATACAAATTTCAGACACACACACGTTTGAAAATTCAAAACAATGTTCTTTATAATGAAAATTCACTTAAACCAAGCCCTCTTTTGTATAGCAAAGAGCACTCGTCTCCAAACAAACTGGTCATTTATACAAGTCCCTTATCAGTTCTGTGATACTTAGCTTGCAGCTGTAAGGCAATTCACAGTCCTTCTTCTTTCACAAAGTGACACACACTTTGCTCTGGTTTAGTTTCAAAGCGGGGAAAAATCAGCACACAAAAAGTCAAAGTCAGTAAAGCAGTCACGAAACACAACGATCAGATAATCCTCCACAATGGCCAAACCCACAGGCTGCTATTTATAGCAGCCTCACTAATGACCACAGCCCCACCCAAGCACAGGTGGCCTCATTTTCTTTGATAATAATCTCTCAGTTGTTGTTGCCTATGCATCGCTCTCCGCATGCGTGGCTGTATCATTAACTCTTGTTCCGAATCCAAGGAGGAGCTAGATAATTGATCTCCTTCTGAGCTGTCTGCCACACTCTCCTCCTCCCTGTCACTCATGTCTTCTTGGTCAGAGGAGCCTTCATCAGCAGATACCACCAGGAGCAAAACAGGCCTGCAGCATGTGGATGTCTCCCCCACATCCACAGTCCTTGGGGCAGGAGCAGGGCCAGAGCTAACCACAACACTTAGGTTTTTAAGAAGAGGTTGGATAGCCATTTGTACAAAATGATATTGATATCTCTTGCTTTAGTTGCGCAATGGACTAAAACCCCTCCAAGGTTTCTTCCAACTCTTTTATTCTGTTATTTCTGATTTTCAATGTTCTGTGTGTAAATCCAAATGACTTAGCTTTAGACTATAACTAAGGTTGTGAATTGGTTCTTGCAATTTCCAAGATTTCTATCTACCCAAGTTAACAAGGTACAGACCTCCCCAAATTCCTACCATCCTTGCTATTATGGTCTGTGGAGCTTAGTCCAGCCTCAATACCACTACAGATATGCCACGTAAATCATCCTCCTCCTCCTCCTCCTCCTCCTCCTCCTCCTCCTCCTCCTCCTCCTCCTTCTCCTCCTCCTCCACTTCTTATCTTCCTCCTCTTCCTTTTTCTCCCCCTTCTTCTCCTCCTCCTCTTCCTCATTCACTTCTTCTCTTCCTCCTCCTGTCCCTCTCCTCACCTTCTCCTCCTCCTTCTTCTCCTCCTCCTCTTACTCTTCCTCATCTACTTCTTCTCTTCCTCCTCCACCTCCTCCTATTCCTCCTCCTTGCCTTTTCCTTCTCCTCCTTCTCCTCTCGTTCTTCTTCTTCTCTCCTTAGAAACATAGAAACATAGAAGACTGACGGCAGAAAAAGACCTCATGGTCCATCTAGTCTGCCCTTATACTATTTTCTGTATTTTATCTTAGGATGGATATATGTTTATCCCAGGCATGTTTAAATTCAGTTACTGTGGATCCAATGATCTACTACTCTTTCAGTAAAATAATATTTTCTCACGTTGCTTTTGATCTTTCCCCCAACTAACTTCAAATTGTGTCCCCTTGTTCTTGTGTTCACTTTCCTATTAAAAACACTTCCCTCCTGAACCTTATTTAACCCTTTAACATATTTAAATGTTTCGATCATGTCCCCCCTTTTCCTTCTGTCCTCCAGACTATACAGATTGAGTTCATGAAGTCTTTCCACCATTCTTGTAGCCCGTCTTTGGACCCGTTCAATTTCATCCATATCTTTTTGTAAGTGAGGTCTCCAGAACTGAACACAGTATTCCAATATTCCTTCACCTTCTCCTCCTCCTCTTCCTCATTCACTTCTTCTCTTCCTCCTCCTCATCTTCCTCCTCCTCCTCTCCCTCTCCCCACCTTCTCCTCCTCCTTCTCCTCCTCCTCCTCTTACTCTTCTTCATCTACTTCTTCTCTTCCTCCTCCTCCCCCTCCTCCTATTCCTCCTCCTTGCCTTTTCTCCTCCTTCTCCTCTCGTTCTTCTTCTTCTCTCCTTCCCCTTCTCCTCCTCCTCCTCCAACTTCAGGGTCACTTTCAGTCCTGCTGATGTCTACAAAGCAGCTGCAAAAAAAAAGTTGATCAATTGACGTGGTGCACCCAAAGCCAAGACAATCAGATGTTGGCATGGAGTAACACGAAGGACAGGGCTGTCTCCTATATATCCCCCTCATCTTTCTGATCTGGGATAAGGAAGACAACAAAAGAGGAGACAAGGAAGGAGAACCCTCTGCTCAGCTCTTCTCTTCTCCTAGTATCTTGCCAACCAGGGCTAAGCAGCAAATTAAGCGCACTACAGCACTTCTTTTCAAACCTTGCTTAATGGCATCTCCCACAATTACATTTCTCGCTGAATGGGGAAGATAAGCTGACACAGCTTCGACCGGGCTCTTCTGAAGTTTTGTTCTGCTTCTCTATTGGCAATGCCCAGCTGTTTGTCTCAGCTACTTGTAAGGAGAGATGATACGATATGCAAATAGACACGGCAATATTGGACACGCAAAGCTACTGAGGTTTTGCATCACATTAAAAAAAACCATTGCATTTAAGAAATAGATTATTTACACAGCATGGCTTCCCTTTGCCCACTGAAATTTTCTTTTAATAGTGATGGGAGGGGGTGTGCATGTGACTGTCTATACCTATGCATATACAGTAGTACCCCTACTTAACAACGGCTCTACTTAAGAACTTTTCTAGATAAGAACCAGGTGTTCAAGATTTTTTTTGCCTCTTCTCAAGAACCATTTTATACTTAAGAATCCGAGCCCGGAAAAATTTCCCAGGAAATTTGAGAGTGGCACGAAGGCCCAGCCAGTTTCCTGCCATTCCCCCTTTAATCCCGGCCATCTCAGGCTTTTCTGGGCTACCAGAGGAGCCTTTTGGAGATGCTTAAAGAGGCTTTGGTAATCCAGAGCAAACAAAGCATTTTAATTTCTCTGGGCACTTGGAGAGGGAATAAACCTCTGTCAGCACCCAGAGAAAAGAAATGCTCCCTTCGCTCTGGGCAGCGACTGTTGTCCTCCTCTTCTTCTTCCTCTTCCTCCCACCCAAATTCCAAGCTTTTATTTCTTTCCTAATGGATTTGCATGCATTATTTGCTTTTACATTGATTCGTATGGGAAAAATTGCTTCTACTTACAAACTTTTCTACTTAAGAACCTGGTCACAGAACAAATTAAGTTCTTAAGTAGACTTTATTAATGATTGACTTTCGCTCCATTTGAAATAAGTGTGTGTCAGTTTTCAAACTTTGCTGAGAGAAATTGCTAATGGTAATCAGAAAACTCCCTTCCCCAAGAAAGTCATATGCGCTGTGAAATTGTTGTTTTAAATAAGATTGACTAGAGTTTATGAAGGAGGCTCCTTATGGTTAGGAATTGTCAGGGGCTTTAAAGCATATTATTTTCTTGAAAGCTTATTTTCTAAAATAAAGGAGCCTCTCTTCGGTGAATAATGTTTAGACCCAGCAAATGAATTTCCAAATCAGGCATTGAGAAGAAAGAAAATAAATTCGGCGAAATAATAGTCATTTGAAGAAGGCAGCTTGATGCCAGTGTAAGTAGTAAGGGTTTCGGAATTATTCCATATGTATTTATTTCATATGATTTATTTACGAAGTCTCGCCCAGCTTTTTATTTAAATTACATCAATGCAGTTTGCAGGATAAATTTAGTCTCTTTTAAGGCAGTTGAATAGTTTTAAAATAGAGAAGCCCGTAAACAAATAAAGAAACCATCAATAAGATCTATGTATAGAAATTCACAATGCAGTTATGCTAAAAATACAATAAAAATCATATGATGAGGTCACATGTCCCAGATCTACATAAATCTAGCTTATTGGTGTTTAAAGTTTCTCCTTCCAAAAGTTTTTTTTTTTTAAGAAAAACTGTTAAAGAAAGTCTTCTGCCTATTTTACATCTTCTTATACAGTCAATAATTCACGGGAGAACTCTTTCAGATAAGAGAATTTATGAGCCATTCTTTTTTAAAAAGTATTTTTTACGAAATACATACATACATACATACATACATACATACATACATACATACATACATACTGTACATACATACACCTGATGAAGTGGACAAGGCCATTGGAGCTGTGAGTTCTGCCACCTGTTTACTGGATCCGTGTCCCTCTTGGTTGGTTTCGGCCAGTCGAGAGGTGACACGGAGCTGGGTCCAGGAGATTGTCACTGCCTCCTTGGGGAGGGGGTCCTTCCCGGCTCCTTATAAGGAGGCACTTGTGCGCCCCCTCCTCAAAGAGCCTTCCCTGGACCCAGCCGTGCTTAATAACTACCGTCCAGTCTCCAACATTCCCTTTATGGGGAAGGTTGTTGAGAAGGTGGTGGCGCTCCAACTCCAGCGGTCCTTGGAAGAAGCTGATTATCTAGGGCCTCAACAGTCAGGTTTCAGGCCCGGTTACAGCACGGAAACTGCTTTGGTCGCATTGATGGATGATCTCTGGCAGGCCCGGGACAGGGGCTTGTCCTCTGTCCTGGTGCTTCTTGACCTCTCAGCGGCTTTTGATACCATCGATCATGGTATCCTTCGGCGCCGACTGGAGGGGCTGGGAGTGGGAGGCACTGTTCGGCAGTGGTTCTCCTACCTCTCCGGTCGGTCACAGTTGGTGTTAGTGGGGGGTCAGAGGTCAACCTCTAGGTTTCTCCCTTGTGGGGTGCCTCAGGGGTCGGTTCTCTCCCCCCTGCTATTTAATATCTACATGAAACCGCTGGGTGAGATCATCCAAGGGCATGGGGTGAGGTATCATCAATATGCAGATGATACCCAGTTGTACATCTCCACTCCATGTCCAGTCAACGAAGCAGTGGAAGTGATGTGCCGGTGCCTGGAGGCTGTTGGGGACTGGATGGGTGTCAACAAACTCAAACTCAACCCAGACAAGACGGAGTGGCTGTGGGTATTGCCTCCCAAGGACAATTCTATCTGTCCGTCCATTACCCTGGGGGGGGGAACTATTGACCCCCTCAGAGAGGGTGCGCAACTTGGGCGTCCTCCTCGATCCACAGCTGACATTGGAACATCATCTTTCGGCTGTGACGAGGAGGGCATTTGCCCAGGTTTGCCTGGTGCACCAGTTTAGACAGGGAGTCATTGCTCACAGTCACTCATGCCCTTATCACCTCGAGGCTCGACTACTGTAACGCTCTCTATATGGAGCTACCTTTGAAAAGTGTTCGGAAACTCCAGATCGTGCAGAACGCGGCCACGAGAGCCATCATGGGGCTTCCCAGATTCGCCCACGTATCTACAACACTCCGTGGCCTGCATTGACTGCTGATCAGTTTCCGGTCACAATTCAAAGTGTTGGTCATGACCTTTAAAGCCCTACATGGCATTGGACCAGAGTACCTCCAGAACCGCCTGCTACCGCACGAATCCCAGCGGCTGATAAGGTCCCACAGAGTTGGCCTTCTCCGGGTCCCATTGACTAAACAATGTTGTCTGGCAGGCCCCAGGGGAAGAGCCTTCTCTGTGGCGGCCCAGGCCCTCTGGAATCAACTCCCCCCAGAGATTAGAACTGCTCCCATCCTCCTTGTCTTCCATAAACTACTTAAGACCCACCTATACTGCCAGGCATGGGGGATTTGAGACACCTTTCCCACAGGCTTATTATAATTTATGTTTGGTATTTATGTGCTGTTTGGTTTTTAATTATGATAGGGTTTTTAGTTTTTCTTAATATTAGATTTGTGCCAGTATAATATTGTTTTTATCGTTGTTGTGAGCTGCCCCGAGTCTTCGGAGAGGGGTGGCATACAAATCTAATGAATAATAATAATAATAATAATAATAATAATAATAATTATTATTATTATTATTATTATTATTATTTATTATACATACATACATACATACATACATACATACATACATACATACATACATACTGTACATACGTATGTATGTATATATATATATGTTCTGTCTGGGTCACTCCGGAAGCTATGACCAACCCAAAAAGATAAGCCAGACACACCGGTTGAATCCAAACACAGTTTTATAATGGTAAAGAGAAAAGAAGCCAACAGAAAATGTCCTTACAAGTCAGGAAAGCACTGGAACTCCAAATAGATACACAAAGGCAATTGTTCATACAAAAACACAGGATCCGTGATGACAAACGAGGCTGTTGCTAACATACACCAACCTCCCATGGGTCTTCAAGACTGCTGGGCCACGATCCAGGAACAAAACGCTGAGAGAAAAGGCAGATAACTCCAACTCCACTGTGATAACACTCCACGCTGCTGGAATGGTTCTCATGCCTTATAAACCCTTCCCTGCTAATGAGGACCACACCCAAGCCCTGGTGTTCCTCATTCAACACTGATAATATCTATTCAGTTGCTGCCTCCTTTGATCTATGAGTCTCTGTCTCATACTAATGAGAGCTTGTGCCTCATCATCCAATGACTCCAGAGACTCCAAGCTACTTGCTTGAGAGAGCCCCTCCCCAGGGCTCCCAGGCCCCTCTTCCTCGTCACTTTCCAGATTGTTATCTCCCCAGTCTGGCTGCCAAGAACTCTCCTCTTCGCTCTCAGCCTCCCCCGGGCATGGAGCCAGCAGAGACGCAGCTGGTCTTTGATCTTGCTCAGGCTGAACCACAACAATATAGGAGGAAAATAGTGGGGGGGGGGATCTGCTTACCAGGTATTCATCTGGCTAGCATCCTTAGTCTGGTCAGCTCCAGCACATATCCCCTGGTTAGGGCTTAAAAAAAACCCTTATTTGGAGTGAGTAACAATGAAAATTCCTGTAAGGTAAGAGCTGGGAAGATTTCCTACCTCTTTACAGAGGAAAAAGATGCATCTTATATCTTAAAAATATGGTACCTGATCATAGACTGAAGGTAGTTGGGAAATTCAACACCTAGGCTTTGCATGGATTCTATGCAAAAATTACAATATTTTCTTTTCCCCCTGAAGATACCTATTGTCTCTCTCTGTGTGTGTATCTGCCTGCCTGCCTGCCTGCCTGCCTGCCTATCTATCTATCGATCTATCTATCTATCTATCTATCTATCTATCTTGATACCCTCCTCTCTCTTTCTGTTTCATATATATCCTATCTGTCTGTCTGTCTGTCTGTCTGTCTGTCTATCATCTATCTATCTGTCTGTCTGCCTGCCTGCCTATCTATCTATCTCTCTCTCTCTCTCTCTCTCTCTCTCTCTCTCTCTCTCTCTCTCTCTCTCTCTCTCTCTATCTATCTATCTATCTTGATACCCTCCTCTCTCTCTCTCTTTCATATATATCCTATCTGTCTGTCTGTCTGTCCGTCCGTCCGTCCGTCCGTCCGTCCATCCGTCTGTCATCTATCTATCTATCTATCTATCTATCTATCTATCTATCTATCTATCTATCTATCTATCTATCTCTTCTATATACCATCTTATATCTATCTTCTTAATGCCTCCACCTACCTAGGCATCAGAAAAGGATCTTCCTTTGAAATGCCCTGTCAATCTGCAGAGGGTTAATTCATCCTACCATTAAAAAATGGCAACGTATCATAAGATTTGATCACTGTAGTTCAGGTAATGTTTTTTTGCTCAGGTCTTCTTTTATTTCAAGTTGCTAAAACCTGACCCGATTTTACTCTTTGCCTCTGGCTGTTGCTGGGGGTACAGGCAAAAGTAGGTCAGTGATAAATATGTTTATTCTGTCTGACATTTTTACTGATACTGAACAATTAAATAAAACCCACCCCAAACGGATTTCTCAGGCCCTTCCATCTTCCTCAACATCCTCTTACTTCGGCAGGTGAGCTCATTCTTTCCTATTCAAAACATCTTATCATAGAGCTGCAGAGTGGCATGCAGTAAAACTGAAGCGCTTTTCAAACCCCCAAAGAAGGACAGTCGGAACACAACAGGTCATATAATTAGGACTGAAAGCTGAAGGGAATTTTTCTGTCTGATTATCATGGCTGCCACTGAGAGTTACTTGAAAGAGCTTCTACCCTTTAAAAAGGCGAGATTAGGTGTACTTATTACTGGAAAGAGGAAATTATTGTCACCCAGGGAGAAGAAAGATTAGGGTTGAGAAACAGTCATAATTATATGCATATATACAGAAATAGGCTCCTGTTGAAACTTCTGTTGGCCTCAGATTCGGTCGCTTTCTAGAGTCAGCTGAAAATTGCTCCCTCCCTCAATCTGTGGATTGGCATTAGGTGTTGTTTGGGCTATGAAATATTGTATTTTTGAACTTTTGTTATTACACATTGTTCTATTGTAGGCTAAGAGCTGTAAAGAGTCTCTGCATGATTGTGGTAGAATGCAAATATGTGTGTGTGTGAGAGAGAGAAAGAGAGATGATAGATGGATGGATAGATAGAGATAGATAGATAGATAGATAGATAGATAGATAGATAGATAGATAGATAGAGATAGATAGATAGAGATAGATAGATAGATAGATAGATAGATAGATAGATAGATAGATAGATAGATAGATAGATAGATGATAGGTAGGTAGATAGATAGATAGATAGATAGATAGATAGATAGATAGATAGATAGATAGATGATAGGAAGGTAGGCAAATAGGTGGGTGAGGGTATTAAGAAGATAGATATAAGAGGCTATATAGAAGAGAAAGATGATAGATAGATAGATAGATATGAGAGATGGAGAAAGAGAGAGATGAGGATAGATAGATAGATAGATAGATAGATAGATAGATAGATAGATGAATAATCAATAGATGATAGACAGGCAGGCAGGCAGGTAGGTGAAGGTATTAAGAAGAAAGATATAAGAGGTATCTAATAGAGATAGATGATAGATAGATATGAGAGAGAGAGAAAGAGAAAGAGAGATAAGGGTATCAAGATAGATAGATAGATAGATAGATAGATAGATGATAGATAGATAGATAAATAGATAGAAGAGATAGATAAGAGAGAGAGAGAGGTGAGAGTATCAAGATAGATCAATAGATCAATAAATCGATAGATCGATACCCTCACCCCCAAAAAATTCTCCCCAATTTTTTTAAAATCCATTTTAAAAAAAAATATGGCAGCGTCCATGGATCTGCAATTACCAAACTGATATCACTAGCCGGTGGCTACCAGTTCGGGCAAACCACTCCGAACAGGTTGGAATCCATCTCTGCCCAGCTCCTGCAACCATTCTCTATGTGTTTTAGTCTTGGGCCTTTAATCATTTTAATTTCTTTACTCTGCCCGTTTTACAAAGTACAGATACAGATTAATGGAGTTGGAAGGGACCTTGTAGGTTCTCTGGTACACCCACCACCCTAAACAGACCCTACCCCATGTTTGACAGTCTCTTCTTGAAAACTTCCAGGGATGAAGCCTCAATATCTTTTTTACAAAATGATGATCAAAACAGGATGCAGTATTCCAAGTGTAGCCTTAATAAGGTTTTATAAAATAGTACTAACGCTTCTTGTGTTTTTGATTCTACATCAGTTTCTGTTTTATACCATCAAAGTTTATATTACCTCTTTTTCAGTGCTGCCAAACACTACTAAGTGATTATCCGCTAGGATTCCAAAGTCCCTCTACCAGTGGTTCTCAACCTTTTTAATGCCGTGACCCCTTAATTATAGTTCCTCATGTTGTGGTGACCCCCAACCATAAGTCTAGCGCCAATTCTCCCAACAGAGCTTTCAGCTGATTGGTAGGAAAGTCAGAGGGAAACCCCCTCTGATGCCTGATTGGTCTGATTGTAAAACTATGTTCCAAGGCACCAGAACAGAAGCTTTAGTTCCTAACACCATGGGTAATTTGTCAGGAATTAAAATCCCTGGGTAATATCTTAATGAAGAAAGTAGGCCTCAGTTAAGAATACTGAGTCATTCAGAGGCAGTTGAGCGTGCAGCAACCTAGCAATTACGTAAAAAGTATTTAATGAGGCACGAGTTCTTTGCTCTCTCTCCCTCTGAGTCCGTTCTCTCTGTCTGCTCGCTGCTGTTAGCAATGTGCTGTTGCTGTTTGTTGTGGTTCCGTCTGAGGCCCCTCAGGGAACGGCTGATCTTCTGTCGGTTTCCAGCTCAGAGGGAGAGGCTGAGGAACAGGAGGTGCAGGCAGACGAGGAGGAGGAATCCCAGGCTGAAGAAGAGGGAGGACAGCCAGAGTTCCACCAGAGGGAGCTCTCCCCAGCAAGCAGCCTGGATTCCTTAGAGGAAAATGCACAAGCCATAATTGATCTGCGACAGAGAAGAGCTACTCAGAGAAGGAATCAATTGGCTAAGTACTTTCAGCATTAAGGAGGCAACAGCTGGGTTTGGGTGTGGTGCTCTTTGGAAAGGCTAAAAGGCAGACCCACCCTTCCTGGCTTGTGGAGTTTTATCTTTGAGAGTCTTGGGACCTGGCTGTGAACTTTGGCGTCTTGGAATCCTGGTTTGTGCCTTTGACTATTGAAACCTTGGGGGGGGGGGTGCCAGCAAGAAGCTTGCTGTATTGTCTGGACATCAGGACTCCGCTGTAACGTATTATAGCCTGTCTGTTGGGAAGAACAGGTTTTCCTATGTGTTTATTTTTTCCAGCTATAAAATACTTTTGGCTTTTACCAGAGTGTCTGGCTGTTTTTTCCAGTTGGTGTTGAGGTCTGGGGGAACCCAGACAGAACACTGTTTGTGGAAGTTTGCTTTGAAGCAGCTGTAACACTGTAAAAGTTGGTTCCTGTGAGTAATTGAACTAAGATAGTTGTAGCAAGGTACTAGTAAGATACTAGTTTATTGTATGTATAGTATAGACAATAGTAGTAGTATAAAGAAGTAAATATATTTTTCCACAACTTCCTACTGCTGCTGTGTTTCATTGAAGACTTTAACTCCATTTCTACTGGTCTGTGGCTGGCTGGCTGGTTGGGTTGGTGGACTGGCTGGACCGGTTTGCTGTTTGGGCACAAAAAGGCTAGTTTTCACAAATGCAAGCTCTGATAAAATGTGTCTTTTTCCATGGTCTTAGGCGACCGCTGTGAAATGGTCATTTGACCTCCAAAGGGATCCTAACCCCCAAGTTGAGAACCATTTCAGTTACTGTTTGTAATTATGACATCTTTCAAAGCGTGTGGAAGAAATCCCTGCATCTCCATTGACCTCCACCCTTACCCTGGGGAGCTAATGAAGTTCCCCCCCCCTTCCTCCCAGTCATCATCTGCCTGCATTCAAATGATGGTCCCTGCTCTAGACATGGTTATTGCAGATGAGCAGCTGTGAAGCCCTGTTGTGATTCAGAATATCAAAGTGTTTAGGAAGATTGTTGAATTTGCATGTTTATGAAGTCTACAGAAAAGAATATAATTTAATTGATGATGTTCACTTTGCTGGAGCCCGGTTTCCGTGGTGCTCCATATAGCAAATAAATTGCCTGAGAGAGATACTGAATCTTATTAGGATCATGATCAAGTACTCAAGAGATAAAAGTCTTGCAGCCATATGGCTGATAAATGTCAAAGAAGAGTTTTTAAAACTAAACTAAACTAAGCTGCTAAACTAAGCTAAGCTAAGCTAAGCTAAGCCAAGCCAAACCAAACCAAGCTAAACTAAGCTAAGCTAAGCTAAGCTAAACTAAGCTAAGCTAAGCTAAAATAAGCTAAAATAAGCTAAACTAAGCTAAGATAAACTAAGCTAAAATAAGCTGAGCTTAACTAAGCTAAGCCAAGCCAAACTAAACTAAGCTAAACTAAGCTAAAATAAGCTAAACTAAGCTAAGCTAAACTAAGCTAAAATAAGCTGAGCTTAATTAAGCTAAGCCAAGCCAAGCCAAACTAAGCTAAGCTAAAATAAGCTAAAATAAGCTAAAATAAGCTAAACTAAGCTAAGCTAAACTAAGCTAAACTAAGCTAAGCTAAGCTAAGCCAAGCCAAACTAAACTAAGCTAAACTAAGCTAAGCTAAGCTAAGCTAAGCTAAACTAAACTAAGCTAAACTAAGCTAAGCTAAGCTAAAATAAGCTAAAATAAGCTAAACTAAGCTAAGCTAAACTAAGCTAAAATAAGCTGAGTTTAACTAAGCTAAGCTAAGCTAAGCTAAGCTAAGCTAAGCTAAACTAAAGCTAAACTAAACTAAACTAAACTAAACTAAACTAAACTAAACTAAACTAAACTAAACTAAACTAAACTAAACTAATTAAACTAAACCAAACCAAACCCAACCCAACCCAACCCAACTCTAAGGCAAGAATCATAGAATCATAGAATAACAGAGTTGGAAAGTATCTTAGAGATTTTCTAGTCCAACCCCCTGCTTAGGCAGGAAACCCTACAACACTTCAGACAAATGGTTGTCCAACATCTTCTTAAAAACTTCCAGTGTTGGAGCATTCACAACTTCTGGAGGCCAGCCATTCCACTGATTAGTTGTTCTAGCTATCAGGAAATTTCTCCTTAGTTCTAAGTTACTTCTCTCCTTGATTAGATTCCACCCATTGTTTCTTGTCCTGCCCTTGGGTGCTTTCAAGAATAGGTTGACCTCCTTTTTGTTGTGGAAGCCCCTGAGATATTGGAAGAGTGCTGTCATGTTTTCTGCTAGTCCTTCTTTTTTATAAGACTAGACATAATCAGTTCCAGCAACCCTTCTTAATATAATGTGTTCTGTCTGGGTGCCCCCAGACTTCAACACCAACTGGAAAAAGCAGCCAGACACGCTGGTAAAAGCAAAAGCACTTTATAGTTTGAAAAATAAACACAGAGAAAAACCTGTTCTTCCCAACAGGCAGGTTATGAGACTTCACAGCAGAGTCCTGATGGCCAGACAATACAGCAGACTTCTTGCTGGCACACCCACCACTGTAGAGAATAAGACCCACACCTTTTCCCCCCAAGGTTTCAGTATTCAAAGTCAAAACCAGAATTCCAAGACGCCAAAGATCACAGCCAGGTCCCAGGACTCCCAAAGATAATACTCCACAAGCCAGGAAGGGTGGGTCTGCCTTTTCAGCCTTTCCAGAGAGCACCACACCCAAACCCAGCTGTTGCCTCTTTAGTGCTGAAAGTACCTGGCTAATTGTCCCCTTCATTGTGTTGCTCTTCTCTGCCGGAGATCGATGATTGCTTGTGCATTTTCATCTAAGGAATCCAGGCTGCTTGCTGGGGAGAGCTCCCCCTCGGGGGACTCTGGCTGTCCTCCCTCTCCCTCAACCTGAGATTCCTCCTCCCCGTCTGCCTGAACCTCCTGTTCCTCATCCTCCCCCTCTGAGCAGGAAGCCGGCAGAGGATCAGCCGTTCCCTGAGGGGCCTCAGACGGAATCACAACATAATGGAGGGGGGGAAAAGTTCTAGAAAGAGTTTTCATTGGCAGAACTAAAAGGAATAGATGGAAACCAATCAAGGAGACATCTAATCTATAAATAAGAGACATTTTTAATAATTAGAATAATTGATCAGGGGAATAAATTGACTCCAGAAGTTGTGCTCCAACGATGAAGATTTTTGAGAAGAAATCGGACAGTCATTTATCTGAAGTAGTATAGAGTTTCCCGAGTGAAGGGGTGGGGGGAACGGACTAGAAAACCTCCAAGAACTTTTCCAATTCTGTTATTCTTTTATTCTATAGTTTGACTTTAAGATACGAGATAATTAATTTAATGGATGAATATTCTTTTCTCTTGTCACATTCCATGAAATAATAAAACAATGCAACCTGTCAAAAGCCACAAAGAATTCTCCCCATATTTTTTTTTAAATAAATCTTTCCCCCGGATACAGAAGAACTGTATCTTAAAATCTAGTTGATCTACATCTTGGGTAAATCAGGGGATTCAGACAGTTAAAATGAGTATAGTTTTAAACTCTCTACAAGAATCTGACCAACTAAATGTCAAGAGAAATGAGCGGGAGATAAGAATGGCATTCAAGGTGGACTGGACTTAGACCTTTGGCAGGTATGTGAGACTCATGATTTATGATACATTTGACTCCTCCTTCAGACTCAGTCTGGTCACCTCCTATACTACATATGTGATATAGGACCATTGGTGAAATCCAGCAAGTTCTAACAGTTTCTGCAGAACAGGTAGTGGAAATTTTGAGTAGTTCAGAGAACCGGTGGTGGAAATTTTGAGCTGTTTGGAAAACCAGCAAATACCACCTTTGGCTGGCCCCAAAGTAGGGAGGGAATGGGGATTTTAATAATAATTAATTAATAATAATTTATTAGATTTGTATGCCGCCCTCTCCGAGGACTCGGAGTGGCTCACAATAAGTAAAAAGATCAAATACAGATCCAATATTAAAACATTTTTTTAAAGAACCCTATTAAAAAACAATCATACAACCCAAACACACCATGTATAAAGTCAAGACAGCTAATGATATATCAATTCCTCCATGCCTGGCGACATACATTAGATGGGTTTTCAAAAGTTTATGAAAGGCAAGGTGGGTGGGGGCAGTCCTAATCTCTGGGGGGAGCTTATTCCAGAGGGCCTGGGCCACCACAGAGAAAGCTCTTCCCCTAGGTCCCTCCAGATGATGTTGCTTCGTCGATGGGACCCAGAGAAGGCCAACTCTATAGGACCTAATCAGTTGCTGGGATTCGTGCGGCAGAAGGCGGTCCGGGAGGTATTCTGGTCCGATGCCATGTAGGGCTTTATAGGTCATAACCAACACCTTGAATTGTGACCAGAAACTGATCAGCAGCCAGTGCAGGCTGCGGAGTGTTGACGAAACAGGGGCATATCTGAGGACCCGGATTGTTTATTTATTTATTTTATTTATTTATTTATTTATTTATTTATTTATTTGTCCAATACACAAATACATAGGAAGAAAAATAGACATGTAGTAATATATATAAGGGTAAAGTGAACTTAGAGGAGAGGATATATGAAAGAAAGAAAATATATATGATAAGTGAGAGAAAGGAAAGACAATTGGACAGGGGACGAAAGGCACACCAGTGCACTTATGTACACCCCTTACTGGCCTCTTAGGAACCTGGAGAGGTCAATCGTGGAGAGTCTAAGGGAGAAGTGTTGGGGGTTAGGGGTTGACACAATTGAGTCTGGCAATGAGTTCCACGCTTCGATAACTTGATTGTTGAAATCATATTTTTTACAGTCAAGTTTGGAGCGGTTCGTATTAAGTTTGAATCTGTTGCGTGCTCTTGTGTTGTTGCGGTTGAAGCTGGAGTAGTCATTGACGGGTAGGACGTTGCAGCATATGATCTTATGGGCAATACTCAAATCGTGTTTCAGGCGCCATAGTTCTAGGCTTTCTAGGCCCAGGATTGTTAGTCTGTTAAAAAAGTGCTATTGCTAACATGTTGTAAACCGCCCTGAGTCTAAGGAGAAGGGCGGCATAAAAATTGACTAAATAAATAAATAAATATCTGGGAATGCTTTATCCTTCCCCTGGAGTGGGGTGCAAATGGAGATTTTGCAGTATCCTTCCCCTGCCACTCCCGCAAGCCATGCCATAGAACCAGTAGTAAAAGAAATTGGATTTCACCGCTGTGTAGGACCATTCATTTTTTCTCGTTTTCCTATTCAGTTCTCTTCCACCCAATGTGGCTACCAAGCCATCCAATAGATAAATTGTTCATTTGAGTAGCTGATTGATTTAAATGGCTCCAACTGGAGTGCATAATTTGACCCCTTTGCAGAGGGCAGAAATGCCTTGTTTCTGAATTGAATCCATCTTCTAAAGCGGACCGTCTCCGATTCTCAATTTTTGCCATCTAACTCAAACATTTAAGTACTGACCCCATCAATGCTGTGTCTATCAAGGGAGCACAGGATTAAATTGTTCATCACTGCATTGTTCTTTCATAAATACTTGCAGTCATGTTTTCATTTTGCGGTATGCTAGTAGGTAGTTAGCAGGTTAATAAAAATATTTAGGTTAAACTCTGCACACCCTCATAATATTACAAAGTTTCATATTAATTCACCAACGGATCTAATCCAGATTATATAACATTGGGGTTAAGATGAGTTCTAACTAAAATATCCACAGTTGCATTGTGTGCGTTTGTACAGAAATTGGTCGTGACGTATTTTGTCTTGCTTGAAGGAGAGAAAATATATATTCATAAATGCAGCACTAATATTTTATTTTGCTTCAGGTTGAATATATTGTCGATATAATGTACTTCCATGGGGAAAACGTCGGTTTTAGCTTCTAGCACGGTTAAAACAAATTGCTTGAATTAAAGATCCTATTTGTGTGCATTTCCCCAGAATGTCTGACCTGTCTCATGGCCTGGCCACAGTGAGCCCAAGAGGATGGATTATCCACAGTAATGGGCTGCTGTAAACTTACTATCACAGTGGGGGTAATACGTTTATGCACTATTTATTGAATACTTAATAGGTTTTTTTATTGTCCTTCCTTCTCTAGTATCTTAGTATGATCCTTAATTTCTTTTAAAATAGAAAATAATTAAATAGTATGTTTTTACCCATAAACACTTTAATCATTTAATCATGATCTAGAACTGAACTTTTATAGCAATTTAAAAAATTGAGCTACTTGCCTAATTTGTTATCATATTGAACCTTGTGGATTCAGTACAAAATCTTAAAATGCTACTGTGCTCCTCAACAAATACAGTGATACCTTGTCTTACGAACTTAACTGGTTCCGGGATGAGGTTCGTAAGGTGAAAAGTTCGTAAAATGAAACAATGTTTCCCATAGGAATCAATGGAAAAGTGATTAATGTGTGCAAGCCCAAAACTCACCCCTTTTTCCCATTACTGCTGGCATTCAGATACTTGTTCTGGGGTGGGGTGCGGCGGGGTGGGTGGGTGTTGTGACATTCCCGGCACTGCTGTGACTTCTCAAAGGGAAACTGCCACCGCTGCCACCACTATCCTCTTGTCCTGGCCAGAGGGATGGAAACTGCCGGGACGTGGCAGCCCCACCCTTTGGGAGGGCAGGGCTGGAGCAGAGGGGCGGCTGCAAAGGGGCTGGCTCAGCAAAAGTGCTCCCAGGGAAGGGGCTGTGAGAGGGTTTTCTCCGAGTGCTTTGGGAACACCTGCTCTGCCTCTCCTGCAGATGGGCAGAGCAGGCATTCCGGAAGTGCATGGAGAAAGTGCTCCCCGTGAAGTGGCTGAGAGTGCTTTCTCCAAATGCTTTGGGAATGCCTGCTCCACCTCTCCTGCAGCCCCTTTGCTGACAGCCCAGGGTGAAAGTGCTCCCTGCGAAGGGGCTATGGGGTGGGCGGGGTGGGCATTCCAGAAGCGCTCGGCAAAAGCACTCCCAGCAAAGTGGCTGTCAGAGCGCTTTCTCCGAGCGTTTTGGGAATGCCTGCCCCTCCTCTCCTGCAGCCCCTTTGCTGAGAGCCTGGGATGAAAGCACTCCCAGCGAAGGGGCTGCGGGGCGGGGATGTTCTGGAAACACTCAGCAAAAGCACTCCCTGTGAAGCGGCTGTGAGAGCGCTTTCGCCAAGCGCTTCGGGAATGCCTACCCTGCTTCTCCTGCAGCCCCTTCGCTGGGAGTGCTTTTGTCCAGGTCTGTCAGTGAAGGGGCTGCAGGAGAGGCGGGGCAAGTGTTCCCGAAGCGCTCGGCGAAAGCACTCTCCCAGCCGCTTTGCATTTTTGGCTTGGGGGGGCAGGAGGGCTGGCCTGACATCCCCCCCTAGCACTTTGCCTCCCGCCGGGCAGGAGGAGGAGGAAGGGGGGCATCTCGGCCAACCACTGGAAATCTAAGGAAAATCCCAGCTGGCAGTCCGGAAGCAGGGAATCCCAGCGGGGGCAGGAAACGAATGGGAAATCCCAGCTGTGGCAGTCCCAAGGCAGGGAAATCCCTGTGGCAGTCAGAGAGTGCATGCGCAGTACAAGAGCGCATGCGCAGTAAGAGAACCCATGGCCTTGGGTTCATAAAACGGAAATGGTTCTTAAGACAAGGCAAAGAAATCTTAAAACCCAGGTTTGCATCTTAAAAAGTTCATATGACGAGGTATCACTGTAATGCTGTCTATCATTTGTCCTTTTTGTGACTATTCAAATAATGTGACTTGATCAACCAAAAAAGAGTCCAAGCACCTATTTGAAAACTTATCTTGGCCAGTAAGCCACTCCCACCCAATCACATGACCTTTAAGCCACCCCCCCCCAGCCATCACTCTGCTAAACAAATCATTTTCTCAACACTGTCCTACTATGTCTGCACTACAATTAATCTTCTTGTTCCCATCACCCGTCTCCTCCAGCCATACAAGCTGTCATGGACCTTCCCAGATATGTCCATGCTTCGTCATCACTCCGCGAGCTGCATTGGTTGCCAACTAGTCTCCGAGCACAATTCAAAGTGTTGGTGTTGATCTTTAAAGTCCTACATGTCTTAGGACCTGATTACCTTTGGGACCGACTCTGGCCTCAGGTATCCCATCGACCAGTTAGGCTCCACTGGGTCTGTCTTCTCCAGGTCCCGTCAGCTAGACAATGCTGGCTGGCAGGCCTATGGCAGACCTGGGCAAGGGGTGGCCCGCAGGCCACATCCGGCCCACCCGCTGTCTGTGACAGGTCCGCGGAGGTCGGTATCCTAATGAATCATGAGAAAAGCAGGAACCAGAGGAATCCCAGCAGACATGGTGAGCTCTTTCATTCTCACACTGGAGCAGACCCCGACCTCCTACCGAGAGCGGCTGAGCATAGAAACCACACAAACACTCCAGCACAGTGACTGTGGTGCACCGTGTTGCCGTAAAGCAAACAATTAGGGGTCTGAAGAGAGGGTCTGGGTGTTTAGGTCAGGACAGGGTCTGGGTCTTTACAGTATTGGGTAGAACTGAGTTAATTATATTAGTCCGGCCCTCCAAAACCATCCCAATTTCTCATGCAGCCCATGGCTAAATTAATTGCCCACCCCTGCCATTCCTTTCCATTCCATTCCATTTGTTTTCCTATTCCTATTCCTATTCCTATTCCCAATCCCATTCCCATTTTCTATTCTATTCTATTCTACCCTGCTCAGCTTCCAAACATCAATATCATTTGCTAAGTTCTGCCACCTTCTAAAACAAAGTTGGGGGAAAAAAAACAAAGCTGCCAGTATTGAAATATATGGAGCAAACAGACTTAAATTATTATGCTCGATGTGGATTGTCATATCCACAGAGCTGGAAAAAGTACCTAAAATGACAATTGGAATTATCAGGAGGGCTGGCAAACCCCATTATGAGGAACATTTACAACTTGTGAGCTATTAACAGGAACACGACAAAGGTATATAAAATTACATTCGGCAGAGAGAAAATGAACCAGGAATACAATTTTCTACCACCCTCATATTATTAGAACCTGGAGTTATCCAATTTACTTGATAAATTTAGGAGATTCGGGAGAAATAAAAAGAAATATTTATTCCCATAGTACCTAGTTAATCTATACAATTCACTATCATCGGATGCAGCGATGGCAAACAATTTTAATGCTTACGTAGAAATTCATGGTGAAAAGAAGCTATCAATGTTATTATGTTAGCCATGATAGCTATATATTACCTCTTGTAATGGAGGCTGTGTATTTCTTAATACTAGGTGCTGGGGAATAGGTGTAGGAGAGAGTTATCTCTTTCATTTTCTACTTTGGACTTTGGTTTTTCGAATTCATCCTGGTGGGAAACAGGATCAGAAATACTTGTGGCTTGATCCATGAAAGTCCTTCTTATTAATTTGGATTTTTAGAGGGTTGATCTCCTCTAGGACTGACCAGTTTGATCACCTTGAAGTCCAAGGGGCTCACTGGAGACTTCTCCAGCACCATAGGTCAAAGGCCTCCATTCTTTGGCACTTAGCCATCCTTATGGTCCAGCTTTCACAGCCATACATGACAGCGAAATAGCCTTGATTATACGGACTTTTGTTGGCAGGGCAATGTCTCTGCCTTTTTAGTATGTTTTATTTTTGTCACTGGTTCAATTTATTTATTTATTTATTTATTTTATTTGTCATACAAATAAAGTATTGTATTTGATTTGATTTATTGGATTTATATGCCGCCCCTCTCCACAAACTCAGGGCGGCTCACAACAAGGTAAAAACAATACATAATAACAAATCCAATACCCACCAATCCAATTACAATTTAAACTAAAAAATTCATAAAAAACAACCCCAGAATATTAAAAAACAAGCACACAATCAATCTAACACCAAAACAACATGGGCAAGGGGGAGATGTTTCAGTTCCCCCATGCCTGACAGCAGAGGTGGGATTAAGGAGTTGTATTGTTGTATGTTTAATATAATATAAGTGTTCTGCCAGCGTGTCTCAACCGCCCGTAATTACAGGGTAATTAGTCCAGGAAGACACACACCACACGATAAAAGGAAAACCCAAAAGTTTTTATAAACAGAAAAACAGAAACAGCTCCCTTTTTAAATGTCAAAGGAATTTTCTGGTCCACACAAGGCACAGGTTAAATGCAGTCCAATTGCTCACCCAATAACTGGGAAATTGAGTCCAATTCTAAAGTCCAGAGAGTCCACACACACAATCCTGAAGAGCAAAAACCACGATCTTGACGAAACAATGAATCAGATAAACTGCCATGAGGCTAAATCACCAGGCTGCACTTTTATCTGTAGCACTAATTACAGCAGCCCCACCCAACCACAGGTGGCCTCATTTTCTCTTGTAATAATCCTTCAGTTGTTGTCTCCTATGCATCACTCTACACATGCGTGGATGTGTCATTAATTCTTGTTCAGAATGCTAGGATGATACAGATGACTGATCTCCTCCTGGGCTGTCTGCCAAACTCCCCTCTTCCCTATCACTCATGCTTCCTTGGTCAGAGGAGACTTAGTCGGCAGATTCTACTGGGAGCAAAATAGGCCTGCGGCATGTGGATGTCTCCCCCACATCCACCTGCACATTCCTTGGGGCAGGAGCTGGGCCAGAGCTAACCACAACAATAAGTATAAGAGATAGAAAAGATAAAAAACATTAGGACAGGAACGGTAAGCACAAAGGTGCACTTATGCATGCCCCTTACAGACCTTTTAGAAAAGGGGAGAGGTTTATTGTAGATAATGTAAGGTTGAAGATTTTGGGATTGGGGAAAGAAACAACAGGGTCTGGTAGTGAATTTCAGGCGTTGACCACTCTATTGCTGAAATTGTATTTTCTGCAATCTAGTTTGGAGCGATTTACATTTAGTTTGTATCTATTGCATGCTCTTGTTGTTATTGTTAAAGATGAAGTAGTCACCAACAGGGAGTACATTGTGATATATGATTTTATGAACAACAGTTCATATCAGTTCGGAGGCGGTGTAGCTGTAAATTTTCTAAACTTAGTAATTGAAGTCTGGAGGAGTAAGGTAATTTGTTGTATGAGGAGGAGTGGAGGACTCTTCTTGTGAAGTATTTCTGGACTCCTTCATTTGTATGTTTGTCATGCAGTGTGGATTCCATTCAGGTGAACTGTATTCAAGAATTGGTCTGACAAATGTTTTGTATGCTCTGGTTAGTAGATCGGTGCTTCTAGAGAAGAAGCTGCGTAGAATTAAGTTTTTGACTCTTAGTGCTGTTTGGGCAATGCTGTTGCAGTGGGCTCTGGCACTTAGATCATTGGAAATGAGTACTCCAAGGTCTTTGACTGAGTGAGGGTCTTCTGAGAGTTCAGTTTGTCTAAGTGTGCATTTAATATTTGGATTCTTTTTACCAATGTGTAGGACAGAGCATTTCTTGAATGAGATTTGCAGTTGCCAGTTGTTAGACCATTCAGCTACACGGTCAAGGTCCCTTTGAAGGGTAGACGTATTATCGGAGGTATTAAATAGCTTAACATCATCCACAAAGAGAACACAATTGCTTGTAATATTGTCACAGAGATCATTTATAATATTATAGTATAAAGAGAGTAGGTCCTAGGACACTGCCTTGGGGAACGCCACTGTTGTCTAAATTTGTCATAGCTTTCCTCCCCAGGAGCAAGTTTCTTTTAATTTCTTGGCTGTAGTCTCCATGTGTGGTGATCTTGGAGCCCAGGAAAACAAAATCTGTCAATACTCCCATTTCTTCCCCATCTATTGGCCGGGAGCCATGATCTTGGGAAGGAGAAATAGCTCACCTAAAAAAGGAAAAGGCCAACTTTTTTAAAAAGAGAACTCTTTTTGTGGCAAATTTCCTCGGCCTCGCTAAGTCAGATAGACCTGTCTTTCAGTGCCAAGCATCTAATCTCTATCCTTGGCTGTAAAGCACTGAAAGTCATCCAAGAAAATTAGACCGGTTAAAGTAGCTTAGCTTTAGACATTTACACACTGGGCTGGAACAACAGTTTAAAAATGATGCAAAGTGCCAGATGATATCTAAAATGAATGTAACTAGTGGTTCTCAACCTTTTCCTCACCATGAACTCTCTTTACCAAATGCCTTTTGTGGCCAGAAACCCCAAAGTCTTAACTCAATACTTAAATCATAATATATTTTTTTTCAATCCTTCATGGACTTCGCTCCCACGTACCGTTTATTTTGATATCATCAAAACATGAAAGTCACTGAAGTACAGTGGTACCTCTACCGAAGATCACCTGTATTTACGAACTTTTCTAGGTAAGAACCGGGTGTTCAAGATTTTTTTGCCTCTTCTCAAGAACCATTTTCCACTTACAAACCCAAGCCTTCAAAACTGCAACCAGAAAAGGCAGGGAGAAGCCTCCGTGAGGCCTCTTTAGGAATCTCCTGGGAGGAAACAGGGCTGGAAAAGGTGGGGAGAAGCCTCTGTGGGGCCTGTCTAGGAATCTCCTGGGAAGAAACAGGGCCTCGTGTGGTTTCCCCAATCACACACATTATTTGCTTTTACATTGATTCCTATGGGAAAAAATTGATTCTTCTTACAAACTTTTCTACTTAAGAATCTTACATCATAACATTTTTTTCAATCCTTCATGGACTTCGCTCCCCCTCAACTCCTGGGATCTATGGACCATAGGTTAAAAACCACTGGACGTAACCACGTACCATTTATTTTGTCATCATCAAACCATGAAAGTAATAGAAGTGTGTTAAATCAGCAATGGCCCGGCTTACCAAGGTCTCTTTGGCTGTATTTATTGCCCTGCAAAACTATTTTCTTGCATTATAAGCTTTAAAAAGTTATGTATATCAGAAATTGTGTATGTTTGTATACTGGTAGTTTCCAGTTTTCCCTCAGAGCTGTCTTTAGGCCATTTGACATTAAGGCAGCATATATAAATATATATTCTACAAATGAATGAATAAATACATTTTTTTACAAATGTGTTATAAGTCATCTCCCATGTATAGGGGGCTGCCATCCTGAGGCTTGGGAAACAGAGATCTCTCCATCTTCAAATTACAAATGTGTTATAAGTCATCTCCCATGTATAGGGGGCTGCCATCCTGAGGCTTGGGAAACAGAGATCTCTCCATCTTCAAATTACCATATTTTTCAGAATATAAGATGTATCGTAGTATAAGATACACCTTAGTTTTTGGGGAGGAAAATAGGGAAAGGAATCTACTTACCAGGTATTCATCTGGCTAGCATCCTTAGCCAGCACATTATTTTATTCCCTGGTTAGGGCTTTTAAAAAAACTTTATTTGGAGAGAGTAACAATGAAAGAGCTTTCAAGCCAGTAAGAGCTGGGAACATCATTAGCACCTAGAAAGAAACATTTGGAGCAAATAGAGCAATAGAAAAAACCTGCAAAAACTCAGGGCTTGGAAAACATTATTTGCAGAAAGTAACAATGAAAGAGCTTGCAAGTGGGTAAGAGCTGAGAACATCGCTAGTACCTGGTTAGGCCTGGAAAGAAACATTTGGAGCAAGTTAGACCAATGGAAAAAAAAACCGGTAAAGACTTAGGGCTTGGAAAACATTCTTCACTGAGAGTAACAATGAAAGAACCTACAAGGTAAGAACTGGGAACATCGTTAACACCTGGTTAGGGATGGAAAGAAACTTATTACAGAGCAAGTTAGAGCAATGAAAAAAATCCTGGAAAGTCTTAGGTCTTGAAAAACATTCTTCGTAGAGAGAAACAATGAAAGAGTCTACAGGATAAGAGCTGGGGAGATCATTAGCAGCTAGTTAGGGCTGAAAAAAAAGCTAAGGTCAGAGTATAAGACACACCCAAATTACAAGATATTTGCAACCCAACATTTTAGGGTAATATATCAAAAGATGCTAAGTCTGAGAATTCCCACAGCCGACTTACCGGCCGGTGGGGTTTGCGGCGATCGGCGGGGGATGGAGGCCGCCATGTTGGGGGGCGGAGTCACGGCACCCACGTCGGGTGCCGTGACCACGTGGTGCGGTGCGTGGGCACCGATTGGCCGGGCGAGTGGAGGCAGCCCTATAAGAGGGGGCTGCCTTGTGGCGCAGCAGTCTCGCCCGGAGCATCGTGAGGCGAGGCTGCTGCTGTCTTTCCCTCCAGCGAGCTGCGTCACAGGCCTGAAGGCCTGGTGCGCAGCCGATCTTCGCCGGAGCGTCAGGCCTTCGAGGCCAGAAGAGCCGCGAGCGGCGGCTGGAGCCTTAGTTCGCTTCGGCGACACCCCCCACAGGGTTTGGAGGCGCATTGGAGCAAGGAGGCATGGCGGGGGGTGGACGTGGTCGCTCGGGGGCATGGCGGCGGGCCTCGGGGGGGCAGGCCGGAGGGCCGGGGGCCCCCCCCATTGAGCCCCGCCGCACCGGAAGGAGGAGGGCGCCCAAGCGGGCGTGGAGCGAGGCCCCAGGGGCAGGGCCTGCCGGGAGGCAGGATAGTGAGGATGGCCCCAGGGGGGTGGCGACCCCCAGGGGGCGCACGAGGGGCCGAAGGGGAGCTGCAGTGGGGGCGAGGGGGCCCCGCCAGGGCCGGGCCCCGCCCGTGGATCCACTGGGGGCCCCAGGGGTGTTTTCTGGCGCAGAGGAGGGGCCTCTCAGCGGTATGGAATCAGGTTTCTCTGAAGCAGAGGCATCTGCTGCACGGCCTGCCAGAAGGGGGCAGGGGGCGAGGGATTCACTTTCTGTTTCCTCACGTATACTGTCTTCATTACTCGAGAAACTGGAAGAGAGGCCAAAGAAGCGGGGCAGGTCTCGTCGGGGCCGGGCCACGCAAGTTGCCGGCGCAGATGGGTCTCGGAGCTCATCAGAGTCGGCTGGGAGCCCGCAGAGATCCCACGAGGACCGGCATGCGCAGTCAAAGACCAAGCAGAGGAAGGCCAGCAGGATGGTGTCCGGCTCTGAGGAGGCGGATGACGACTCCTCTCACTGGGGTGAGTGCCCTGTGCCTAGGCACCGGTGGTCCCTCCCAAGAGGGCCTCGTGGCAGGCTACGGGCTTCAAAACGCACGACACAGGGGGGTCAGAGGACCTGGCGCTCCCGCACAGCTGCGCAAGTCTGGAGGAGGGGGCGTAGAAGGGCAGTGGCTAGGAGGCACAAACGGAAGAGGGATACCTCGAGGGACAGCTCAGGGTCAACTACCTCGGGGTCTACCAGTACTTCTTTTGACAGCGATAATCCTTTCGCGCCGGGCCTACCAGACACTCCGCTCAGTATGCACATGTCCCAGTCCCTCAAGCGTAAAATTTGGCGGGGCGCTTACGTGGACATGTTTCAGATTTTGCTACCGGCAAAGTCTAAGAAGGAGAAGGATAAAGAGGGCAAGAAGGGGTCGGAGGACCCAAAAGGCACCAAAATGGACAAGGGTATTCTGTCGTGGGCGTATGCATTTTTGGCCTACCACTCTGTGGTGGTAGAAGATGATGTCCATAAGACACATGAGCTCATCTTGTACATGAACATGATTCTGAGAGCGTATCAGGAGTTTGGGGGGGAGGCTTGGAAGCGATATGACGAGGATTTTCGCAGGTTCGCCGCCCACAACAGGCACTGGCCGTGGGATATGCGGCATAACGATTTGTGGCTTCAGGCCACGCAGCAAGCGTCTACTCCGGCCAGTGGGCGAACACCCACAGGTCATTTGCTCTTAACAACGGGCAAGGAGGCTACTCTTCCCCGCCCGGCGGTGGGGACGGGGACCCCGGCCTCCGGCCAACGCAGCACGGCTGGGTCGTCCTTTCGAGGCCAGCCGTACTGTTACGAGTACGGCGCTAGAGGGGCCTGTTCCAGGGCATATTGTCGTTTTCGCCACGCCTGCGCCTTGTGTAGTGGCAGACACCCGACCTCCGCTTGTTACAGGGGGCGCGGTGGGGCCGGCTCCAAGGACGCTGGGACCCCCGCCAAACCCCAACCTGGGGGAGCTCAAGGTAAGGGGCCCAACCCCCGTTAGATTGGACAGGTTGCAGCATTGGCTCACCGGCTACCGCCCCAAGAAGGGTGCGGATTTCCTGCTCGCGGGGTTTACCGCGGGTTTCAGGATCCCGTATGGGGGGCCGCGCAGGGCCTGCATGGCGGACAATTTGAGGTCTGTGGCAGGTATGGGCCACGTAGTGCGGGACAAAATTATGAAGGAGGTGCGCGAGGGCCGGGTTTTGGGCCCCTTTTCGGAGCCCCCCCTGCCCTTACTGCAGGTGTCCCCACTCGGTGTGGTGCCCAAGAGGGCCGCGGGTGAGTTTAGGCTTATACATCACCTGTCGTTCCCCCCTGGTGAATCGGTGAACGACCACATTCCCGAGGAGCTCTGCTCGGTGCGCTACACACCATTCGAGACGGCTGTCGCGATGGTCCGGGCGTGCGGAGTGGGGGCGCTGATGGGGAAGTGTGATATCAAATCGGCCTTCCGGCTTTTGCCCATTCACCCGGGGGATTTCGACTTGTTGGGTTTCCAGTTCGAGGGCGGGTTCTTTGTTGATAGAGCCTTGCCAATGGGTTGTTCTATATCCTGCTCGTTGTTTGAGAAGTTTAGTTCATTTTTGGAGTGGGCACATGTTAAAAGTACGGGCTTTGCGTCTGTAGTACATTATTTGGATGATTTTCTATTCGCGGGGCCGGCGGGCGCCGTCGATTGTCAGCAGGGAATGTTGGGTTTCCAGGCTTTATGCGCGGATTTAGGCGTACCTTTGGCTCACGAAAAGACCGAGGGGCCTTCAACCAAACTGACATTTTTAGGCATCGAGGTGGACTCCGTTGCACAAACGTGTAGGCTACCCGATGACAAACTGACTAGACTCAAGGAAGCGGTGAGGGTCGCACGAGCCGCAAAGAAGGTGACTCTGAGACAGGTGCAGGAGCTGGCTGGCCTGTTGAATTTTGCTTGTCGGGTGATTGCGCCAGGAAGGGCCTTTATGTTTAGACTGTACAGGGCAACGGTTGGCGTGTCAAAACCGCACCACAGGATCAGGTTATCGAAGAGTGTTAGGGAGGACCTCGTGGTGTGGCAAGGGTTTCTGGACGGGTACAACGGTGTGTCATTGTGGAGGCAGGATATGCTGCTGAAAGCGGACTTTCAAGTGAAGTCCGATGCGGCGGGCACGACCGGCTTTGGAGTGGTGTGGCAGAGCAAATGGTTCCGGGCTGACTGTCCCCAGGAGTGGCGCGGAGGAGCCATCTGTAGGGATTTGACATTTCTGGAGCTATTCCCAATAGTCGGGGCCATTGAGTTGTGGGCATCCAGTTTTGCCGGTAGGACAGTCCACTTTTGGTGTGACAATATGGCGGTAGTACACGTAGTGAATACTCTTTCCTCTAGGAACGAACGGGTTATGGGTTTGGTCCGGCATATGGTTATGAGATGCCTTGCCAACAATATGCTTTTCCGGGCACATCATGTTCCAGGGGTAAGAAACGGGGTGGCTGACGCTCTGTCCAGGGGGCAGTTGGCTAGGTTCCGGCTGCTTGCCCCACAGGCCGAGGAGTACCCGGAAGCAGCCCCACAGCATCTGTGGCTGATTGGAGGGCCGACGTAAGCAAGGCCATGGATTTGTCCATAGCTCCCAGCACCAGGAGAGCATACCAGCGGGCAGGTAGGGAATTTTGGGCTTTTCGTCATGATAGGAGATACGATCAGCTCTGGCCGGCCCCGGTCGAACACCTGCTCGAATTTTGCGCGCTTGACCGCCGCCGTGGGTTGTCTGCCCGGACGATTAGGGGCAAGTTGGCAGGCCTGGCCTTCGTAGCCAAGTCTCGGGGCTTTGCGGACACCACAGGGGATTTCAGGATTAGAAAGACATTAGAGGGTTGGATCAGGGAGAAAGGTCAGGCCCAGGGTGACAGCAGGCGTCCCCTAAAGCTCACCCACTTGATGGGGCTTTACGAGCTGTGGGGTCGGCTCTGCCGCTCTGCTTATGAGGCGTCACTGTACCACGCCGCGGCGGTGACCTTGTTTTTCGGGGCTTTTCGGGTTAGCGAGGTTCTAGCAGCTTCCAGAGCCGATAGCTCCGGCCAGGCGTTCACCACTAGGGATATCAAGTTAGGTCGTAGCTCGGTGTCCTTGAGGTTGCAACGGTCCAAGACCGACCAGAGGGGTAGAGGTGTGACAGTCCAACTTTCCCGGGCCAACAACCGGCGGGTATGCCCGGTGGCCGCGCTGGGGGCGTATTGGGCCCACAGGGGTGTAGAGCCAGGTTTTTTGTTTTGTCATGTGTCCGGGGAACCCCTGACCAGGTACCAGTTCTGGGCTGTCACGTCCAAGGCGCTGGCAAGGCTGGGCTTGGACCCCAGACGTTACGGGACTCACTCATTCAGAATAGGTGCAGCGTCGTTGGCAGCAGTCGAAGGTTTCAGCAGGCTGGATATAAAGACAGTGGGCCGCTGGAGATCTGGGGCCTTCCGGACGTACATCCGCCCCTAGGTGAGTGGGGCGGGGCGGGGGGGGGGCGCCGGGCCGCCAGTCTGATGCTGCTCTGCTTCCTCCCTTTCTCTAGCCCGACGACTTGACTGGCGCCGCAGAATCCTGATATGTGGCCACAGCATGGTGTACTGGGCCGAGCGGAGGGCCCGTGAGACGACGCCCGGCACGAGTTTGGAGATCGATCGAGCGGTGGTTCAGTGGCTGGGCCGACGAGGCCTACGTTGGCGGGAAGTTCTTCCACTGTTGTTCGACAGTGGAAGGGTGCGAGGGGTGCCGGGCTGTTTGGTCTTGCACGTTGGTGGGAACGATCTGGGAGCGATGACAGGTGTAGAGCTGCTGTGGCACATTTGGGAGAGTTTGCAGGTGATCTGGGAGCGGTGGCCAGATACGTGTGTGTGGTGGTCCAACATCCTGCCCAGGAGGAGTTGGCGGCAGGCTAGAAGCCCTAGCGCAGTGGATAAGGCTAGAAAGAGGGTAAACAGAGCGGTTAAGAAGTGGGTGATTCAGGCTGGGGGTGGAGTGATAGACCATCCAGACATCAGGGCATCCCTCATAGACTTGTACAGGCAGGACGGTGTACACTTGACCGATAGTGGGAACGATAAATTTATAGCCGACCTGCAGAGGTGCCTGCACATATATGTGCAGGGGGGGGGGGAGCAGGGGGAATAAATTAAAATTTCACCCCCTGCTGTGGCCGATAGGGGGCGGAAAATAAAATAAATAGCAACTGGTGAGCTCCTTTTGGGGCACCTCTACTGAGGTGAGGGGCGAGCTCCTTCTCGGATTACAGGGCTCGACCGGCCTGGGTCCGGGGAGTGAGTCGCTCCTGTGGCTCGCTGGCTGGAGTTTAACGTAGACCAGTAGCGAGCCATCCCACACGCCAGGTGTGGCGTAGTAAGGGTGCAGGGGGTAGGTGTAGTTTAACATGACCCGCACCCAGTTTCAAGGAGTTTTCGCCCCAGGGTTGCTGTCTGAATTGGGCATGTTATTCCGCCCCCATTTGATTTTGCACCCTGCAGGTCATGTGGGGTTAATGGTTTAAATAAGTTAATAAGTTAAGAATTAAGTTGTTGAATAAAAGTGACCCCGTTATACCCACACCTTGTGTCCGACTATTACTCCGCCTGCGCCGCAATTCCCACAGCCGACTTACCGGCCAGTGGGGTTTGCGGCGATCGGCGGGGGATGGAGGCCGCCATGTTGGGGGGCGGAGTCACGGCACCCACGTCGGGTGCCGTGACCACGTGGTGCGGTGCGTGGGCACCGATTGGCCGGGCGAGTGGAGGCAGCCCTATAAGAGGGGGCTGCCTTGTGGCGCAGCAGTCTCGCCCGGAGCATCGTGAGGCACCCACCCACCCTCCCTCTGTTACAGGGTGCATATGATGGGTCGCCCTTCGGGGGGCCGAGTAGGAATTTTTTGCAGTCGCAGCAGAATTGGACGAGCTGCGATTGTTTTTTCGCCTACTCCACTCTGTGCGTGGGAGTGTGGTTAGGGGGTGGCCCCACCATCTAGTGCCCCCCCCCTTAGGGTCACTGGGGGAGGGGAGGGGTGGCCGATAGGGGGCGGAAAATAAAATAAATAGCAACTGGTGAGCTCCTTTTGGGGCACCTCTACTGAGGTGAGGGGCGAGCTCCTTCTCGGATTACAGGGCTCGACCGGCCTGGGTCCGGGGAGTGAGTCGCTCCTGTGGCTCGCTGGCTGGAGTTTAACGTAGACCAGTAGCGAGCCATCCCACATGCCAGGTGTGGCGTAGTAAGGGTGCAGGGGGTAGGTGTAGTTTAACATGACCCGCACCCAGTTTCAAGGAGTTTTCGCCCCAGGGTTGCTGTCTGAATTGGGCATGTTATTCCGCCCCCATTTGATTTTGCACCCTGCAGGTCATGTGGGGTTAATGGTTTAAATAAGTTAATAAGTTAAGAATTAAGTTGTTGAATAAAAGTGACCCCGTTATACCCACACCTTGTGTCCGACTATTACTCCGCCTGCGCCGCAAAGACACAGAATATCAGAAGAGAGAGAACTGAGTATGTACAGAAGGAAAAGGGGTGAATAAGGGTGAATAAGATTCTAGAAAGTAGTATTTTCAATATCAACTAAAACAAATAAAAAATCAAGAACAAGGGGGCATAATCTCAAACTGACAGGAGGGAAGATCAAAAGTAATATTAGAAAACCTTAGTTTACAGAAAGAATAGTGGGACTTAGGAACTAACTTCTAGCAGAGATAGTGGGTCAATAATGATTAATGGAGTTTAAACATATTTGGAATAAACACATGTCCATCATCAGACATTTAAAAAAAACTCCAACTTTTTGAGATTTTCTTCTCCCTGACATCAGTTTCCTGTCTTTCAATTTAAAATGTTGAGATTTAGCAACAGTGCAGAGAAGAGCAACAAAGGCTAGATGTTAAAACACGAAAGACCAGTTGCAGGAATTGGGTATTCTATTCTATTCTATTCTATTCTATTCTACTCTATACTCTACTCTACTCTATTCTACTCTACTCCAACCCATCTCATCCCATCCCATCCCATCTATTCCTATTCCTATTCCTATTCCTACTCTATTCAACTTGCCTCTAGAAGTTGTGAATGTTCCAACACTGGAAGTTTTAAAGAAGAGATTGGATAACGATTTGTCTGGAGTGGCGTAGTGTTTCCAGCCTAAGCAGGCGGCTGGACTAGAAGACCTCTAAAATCTCTTCCAATTCTGCTATTCTATTCCATCTATTCTATCTCATTCTGGAGTGATGCATTAGATCCCGAGTAAAAAATGAACGGGCAATGATAGATTTTGTCCTGAACATATTTCCTGTGCTTTTCAAGGGAGACGGAAATCTATCACACTTTAAATAGATGTTTTCCATATGTCCTGTGTGCGAGGTTGCTGCTTGTACACACGGCTGGAAGAGAAGCTGTTGCATAAAACATAGGAGGCATGGCCGTCTTTTAATGGGCTCTTTAATCTGCGGAGCTTAGGCATTATTTGGGATGAAGGGATTCTAAGAAATGAACATCTGGTATTAATAACTTCTGAACATGGAAAAAAACCTATAATGAAAAGCCGAACCCCATTGTCGTTGGCAGATGTGTTGCCGCTAAATAAGAAAGCAAGGAAGAGAGATTTCACAATAATGCCGGCTCGATTAATCCCCAGCAAAACAGAGCTTGATTTTCATTCCGCTTGCATAATGCATTGATTCGTAACAATGGGTAGCTTTGTGTGGTGTCTTTTCATATTTAGCTGCGTTTTGGTAATGAATAGTCATATACAAACAGGCTCCCCTATTTCTCTCATTTCCTGCCTTGGCTTTCAAATTAATTGCCACTTTATTTTGACTGCCAGAGCAGCTCTCTTTTCAATGGCCAATATCATTTTGGCACTTAATGATTTACTGACAAAAGACAGTAGGAGCTGCGAAAATATTTGCAGGGGTTTTTTTTCCCAGGTTCTTTTGTTCCAAGGCAGGAACCCTAAAGCATTCATGCCAAGTTGTGTCTGTGGAATTTGCTGAACTACAAATCCCAGAAGCGTTAACAGTCACAGAGTTGGAAGTAACCTTGGAGGCCGGGTGTTCTGTCGAGCTCTCTGGTAGAATCCTCCCAAAAATGCAGAGATACAATTTCAGACACACACACGGTTGAAAATTCAAAACAATGTTCTTTATACCAAAAATGCAAATAAACGAAGCCCTCTTTTGGTATAGCAAAGAGCACTCGTCTCCAAACAAACTGGTAATTTGTACAAGTCCCTTATCAGTTCTGTGATACTTAGCTTGCAGCTGTGAGGCAATTCACAGTCCTCCTTCTTTCACAAAGTGAAACACACTTTGCTCTGGTTTAGTTTCAAAGTGGGGAAAAATCAGCACACAAAAAATCAAAGTCAGTAAAACAGTCAGGAAACACAACGATCAGATAATCCTCCACAATGGCCAAACCCACAGGCTGCTCTTTATAGCAGCCTCACTAATTACCCCAGCCCCACCCAACCACAGGTGGCCTCATTTTCTTTGATAATAATCTCTCAGTTGTTGCTGCCTATGCATCGCTCTCCGCATGCGTGGCTGTATCATTAACTCTTGTTCTGAATCCAAGGAGGAGCTAGATAATTGATCTCCTTCTGAGCTGTCTGCCACACTCTCCTCCTCCCTGTCACTCATGTCTTCTTGGTCAGAGGAGCCTTCATCATCAGATTCCACCGGGGGCAAAACAGGCCTGCAGCATGTGGATGTCTCCCCCACATCCACAGTCCTTGGGGCAGGAGCTGGGCCAGAGCTAGCCACAATAGATGCTGGGGAAGGAGAGAATTGAAACTAAGAATTGACAAGGAGGAAGGGTAAATTTGACTAAGATTGGTGAGAGAAAACTTGTCTAATCAGTTCAAGCCACAAGGATTATGCTACAGAACTGAAGGAACCAGTGGAAGTGATTGCTAGAAGAACTTTGGGTAATCTTTGAGAACTTCTGGAAGATTGGCGAGGTCCCCGAAGACTGGATGAGAGCAAATGCTATCCCTATCATCCAAAAGGAGAAAAAGGAGTATTTGGGAAACTACAGACCTGTCAGCTTAACATCTATATTGAGCAAGGTGCTTAAACAGATTATCAAGCAGCCCTTGAATAGACATGCTACAATTCACAGGAGCCAGCAGGAGTTCATCACAAACACATTATACCAGATTAACCTAATCTCCTTCTTTGATTTTTTTTTTGCTAGTTTAGTACATCAGGGGGAAGTTTTGGACTGTTTGGAGGAATTTTCAAGTAAGGTAATCCATCGAGCTGTGCCCCAAATCTGTTCTGCTATGACACTGCTGCTTAAGCCACCAGATACGGAGAGGGGTTGCATACAAATCCAATAAATAAATAAAATAAATAAATAAATAAACAGGGCAACCATTTCTGCGCTGCAAAAAACAAAACAAAAACAAAACAAAAAAACAACCCAGAGGATGACTAAATAGGAGCAAAAAGACACAGAAAACTTTATTGACTTGTCATTTTGAATTAAAATTTAAAAAACCCCAAAAGATACATACAAACAGAGCGAAACCACACACCATAAGTGATTGCGAAAGGGATATTGGAGTCTTGGTGGATAACCAGCTAAACATGGGCCAGCAATGTGCAGCAGTGGCTAAAAAAGCCAACATCATGCATCTGACTAGAGAGGTAATAATATCACTTTATAATGCTCTGGTCAGACCGCATCCAGTTCTGGTCACCACACTTCAAAAGAGATATAGAGACTCTGGAAAGGATACAGAAAAGAGCAATTAAAATGATAAGGGAACTAGAGACCAGGCCATACGAAGAAAGGTTGATGGGCCAGTGGGGACATGATAGATGTATACAGGTACTTAATCACACATAATTGGATAGTCTGGTGAAAAGATGGGCCAGCGGGGACATGATAGCAGTCTACAGGTACTTGAGGGGTTGCCACAGAGAGGAGGGGGTCACACTATTTTCCAGGGCACCAGAGGGCCGGACAGGGAACAACAGTTGGAAGCTGACCAAGGAGAGATTCAACCTGGAGATAAGGAAGAACTTCCTGATGGTCAGAGCAATCAACCAGTGGAATGGCCTGCCAGCAGAGGTTGTGAACTCCCCAACTCTGGACACTTTCAAGAGGAGATTGGACTGCCATCTTGCTGGGGAGGTGTAGGGTTTCCTGCTTGAGCAGGGGGTTGGACTTGATGACCTGTAAGGTCCCTTTCAACTCTAATAAATAAATAAATAAAATTTTGCAGTGTGGAAATGGTAATCCTTACGTTGACAAATTCATACAGCCTCTTTGGTCCAGTGGAAGGACAGCCTAATAAATTCCAATGGTGGGAAGGGGAGGGGAGAAGAGAAGAGAAGAGAAGAGAATGTAGAAGATAATTCTTTATTGGCCAAGTCTGATTGAACACACAAGAAACTTGTGTTTGGTGCATATGCTCTCAGTGTACATAAAAGAAAATATATATTTGTCAAGAATCATGAAGTACAACATTTAATGATAGTCATAGGGCAGAAATAAGCAATCAGGAAACAATCAACATTAATATAAATCATAAAAATACAAGTTACAGTCATAAGTGGGAGGAGATAGGTGATAGGAACAATAAGAAGTGTTAAGGCCACACTTGGAATACTGCATTCAATTTTGGTCGCCACAATGCAAAAAAGATGTTGAGACTCTAGAAAAAGTGCAGAGAAGAGCGACAAAGATGATTAGGGGAGTAGAGGCTAAAACATATGAAGAACGGTTGAAAGAACTGGGACTGGCTAGTTTAATGAAAAGAAGGACCAAGGAAGACAGAATAGCAGTGTTGCAATATCTCAGGTGTTGCCACAAAGAAGAAGTGGTCAAGCTATTCTCCAAAGCACCCGAGGGTAGAACAAGAAGCAATGGGTGGATACTAAACAAAGAGCGAAGTAACTTGGAACTAAGGAGAAATTCCTTGGCAGTTAGAACAATTAATCAGTGGAACAGCTTGCAACTCCAGAAGTTGTGAATTCTCCAACACCAGACGTTTTTAAGAAGATGTTAGATAACCATTTGTCTGAAGTAGTGTAGGGTTACTTGCCTAAGCACATGGTTGGACTAGAAGACCTCCAAGGTCCCTTCCAATTCTGTTGTTATTATAGAAGACTAATAGTAATAGTAATGTAGCCTAATGTGAATAGTTTGAAAGTGTTGAGTGGATTATTTGTTTAGCAGAGTGACAGTGCTCGGCAAAAAAGCCTGTTCTTGGTGTGCAGTGGTCTATAGCATCGTTTTGAGCATAGGAGTTGAAACAATTTATATCCAGGATGCAAGGGGTGAGTAAATATTTTCATATTTACAATATTTTGACTTCTGCAGTATACAGGTCCTCAATGGAAGGCAGGCTGGCAGTAATAATACAGCTCATCTGTTTGGAACCCATATCGCATCTCAGACATTAACACCCTTGAAACTGTCCAAAGATACTTCACCAGAAGAGCCCTTCACTCCTCCACTCGAAATAGAATACCCTATGAGACTAGACTTTCAATCCTGGGCCTAGAAAGTTTAGAACTAAGATGCCTTAAACAAGATCTAAGTATTGCCCATAAGATCATATGCTGCAACATCCTGCCTGTCGGTGACTACTTCAGCTTCAACCACAACAACACAAGAGCACACAACAGATTTAAACTTAATATTAACCGCTCCAAACTTGACTGTAAAAAATATGACTTCAGTAACCGAGTTGTTGAAGCGTGGAACTCATTACCGGACTCCATAGTGTCATCCCCAAACCCCCAAACACTTTACCCTTAGATTATCTACGGTTGACCTATCCAGATTCCTAAGAGGTCAGTAAGGGGCGAGTACAAGTGCACTAGAGTGCCTTCCGTCCCCTGTCCTATTGCTCTCCTATATCTCTTATACCTTTCTTCTATTTATTTATTTATTTATTTATTTGTTTGTTTGTTTGTTTGTTTGTTTGTTTATTAGATTTTTATGCCGCCCTTCTCCTTAGACTCAGGGCGGCTTACAACATGTTAGCAATAGCACTTTTGAACAGAGCCAACCTATTGCCCCCACAATCCGGGTCCTCATTTTACCCACCTCAGAAGGATGGAAGGCTGAGTCAACCTTGAGCCGGTGATGAGATTTGAACCGCTGACCTTCAGATCTACAGTCAGCTTCAGTGGCCTGCAGTACAGCACTCTACCTGCTACGCCACCCTGGCTCATTTCTATATCTCTTTCTATATTTCTCTATATTTCTTTCTTTCTTTCTTTCTTTCTTTCTTTCTTTGTTCGTTCATTCGTTTATTCGTTTATTCGTTTATTCGTTTATTCGTTTATTCGTTTATATATATATATGATATAAGAGATAAGGAGAGAATATATATGATATATATATAATATATATATATATAGAGAGAGATATATATATATAGAGAGAGAGATATAGATATAGATAAGGAGAGAATATACATGATAAATGAGATAAGGAAAGACAATTGGACAGGGGACGATAGGCACATCAGTGCACTTATATACGCCCCTTATCTATTCCTATATCTCTTCTTCTATTCTTTCATTGATATGTTCTATTACTATACCTTCTTTCCTATTATTTCTTAGATATATTTTACTATGAGTATCTCCTCTATAACCTTCATCATGTATTTTACTATGTGTATATAGATATATACCCATTAAAACTCTCATTGTGTATTGGACAAAATAAATAAATAAAAATAAAATAAATAAAATAATTGTTTTTTCTATAGTTTTGAGAAGTTGCTGGTGGCCTTTTTGAAGGAACGCTTGAGCAGCCTTGCCATCTGTGAGCATTTACATCTAGAGCGTACCAAAACTGATTAGTTATACGTGCTTCTTTATGAATCCAGTTTCCTTGGCCATGTTTTCTGCGGAGCAAAGAAAGGCGATAGCAAAACAGTCTTTCTTTCCAAAAACTGGAGTTGATTCTTTCCACAGTCATCAAATCCATGCACCCCTTTTATCATGCAAATCATCTGGAGGCACTTAACGGAAAGGTTCCTGGCAGGAACAATATGTAATGTGTATAAATAGAAGCCCGTGACATTCATTGAACCAACGCTCCCTTCCTCACCGCCCCCCTCTTCTGATCACCTTTGTTTTGTAGACAAACACAACTGCGTGTCAGGTGGCTGTTCCCGGGTGTCAGCCTGTAATAATGTTGTCAGTATCATCACAGGAGGGGCTAAAGGTGTTATTTAGAGTAATGTGCTCGAATGTAAATCAGCCAGAGTTTCCATTTGCTGCTGACTCCAAAGCCAAAGGCAGGGTAGGTATCAAACCCTTCCTTTTATCAAGACCCTTTGCGTTTTTCCACGAGTCTGTGGTTGTAACCCAAACAGTAAGGTCTAATATTCCATGAGTGACAGGTACTGAAAATAATTTTAAAAAACCCACAACCCTGTTTACATCTTTGCTGAAAATTCAGCTGCTTCAATAGACCTTTTTTTTTTTGAGGCCCTTCACAATGTTGTTATCCAGAATTGCAACCGAGCTACCAGAATGTACATAGAAACATAGAAACAACATAGAAACATAGAAACATAGAAACATAGAAACATAGAAACATAGAAACATAGAAACATAGAAACATAGAAACATAGAAACATAATAGAAACATAGAAACATAGAAACATAGAAACATAGAAACATAATAGAAACATAATAGAAACATAGAAACATAGAAACATAGAAACATAGAAACATAGAAACAATTTCTGGTTTTCCCCTGGAAGCCAGCAACGGGCACCGGCAGCGTCTCCCCGGCTCCAGGGGCAATTTCGGCTGGCTCTTATCGGTGCCGGCCGTGCATATCTCGCAATATCCTTCCTTTGCCATGCTCACCAAGCTACACCACGCCTACCAAGCCAAAGCCACAGAGCAGGTAGTAAAAAAAAATGGATTTCACCTCTGTAAGCAAGCATTTATAGCTCCTTTCGGTTTGCTTCAACTTCTTGCTTCCCTTTTGTCTCTGATTTCAAGGATGCTCCAGAAATTGATTTTGAAGTTCATCATCCGCTGATGAACTTTGCTGATTGGAGTGTGGAGAAGCCTCCAAAAACACCTGTGTGAGAGAAGGGGAAAAAAACAAACCCTGTGACATTAGCGGAGGATGTTTCAACTGGAAGAGGAGAGGCAATAGGATGAAAATCAGGACGCTAAATTGGTTAGCCAGGGAACCCAAAGCGACTGAAAAATGCCCAGGAGATTTTATTTTATTTTATTTTATTTTATTTTATTTTATTTTATTTTATTTTATTTTATTTTATTTTATTTTATTTTATTTTATTTTATTTTATTTTATTTTATTTTATTTTATTTTATTTTATTTTATTTTATTTTATTTTATTTTATTTTATTTTATTTTGTTTGTTTGTTAGTTAGTTAGTTAGTTAGTTAGTTAGTTAGTTAGTTAGCTAGCTAGTTAGTTAGTTAATTAGTCCAATACACAATAATACACAATGAAGGTAATAGAGGACACCTTCGAGGAAATAGAATTAGAGAAAGAATAGAAGAGAGAGTATAGGATAAAATAGGAGATAATGAGAGAATAGATATAGGGATAGAAGAGAAGATATATGGGATATAGGAAAGACAATAGGACAGGGGTCGGAAGGCACTCTAGTGCACTTATGCACTAGAGTGCATAGGTTTATTTAGAATGCCTCTAAATACATAAATTTAAATAAATAAATGTAAATAAATACATTTAGAATGCCTCTAAATACAGTGGTACCTCTACTTACGAACTTAATTCGTTCTGTGACCAGGTTCTTAAGTAGAAACGTTTGTAAGTAGAAGCAATTTTTCCCATAGGAATCAATGTAAAAGCAAATAATGCATGCAAACCCATTAGGAAAGAAATAAAAGCTCGAAATTTGGGTGGGAGGAGGAGGAAGAAGAGGAGGAGGACAGTCGCTGTCAAAGGGAGAAGGTGAGGTGAGGGGAATCAAAAAAATCCAAAACTTTAAGGCTTAAAAAAAAAAGAGAGAGAGAGAGAGACTTTGAGGGGGCGAGGAGCAGCACACGTCTCACTCTGTTCGCTCTGGGCTGCCAAAGCCTCCTTAAGCATCACCGAAAGGCTCCTCTGGCAGCCCAGGAAATCCCGAAATGGCCGGGATTAAAGGGGGAATGGCAGGAAACTGGCCAGGCCTTCGTGCCACTCTCAAATTTCCAGAGAACTTTTTCCGGGTTCGGGTTCTTAAGTAGAAAATGGTTCTTGAGAAGAGGCAAAAAAAAAAAAAATCTTGAACACCCGGTTCTTATCTAGAAAAGTTCTTAAGTAGAGGCCTTCTTAGGTAGAAGTACCACTGTATGATTATTTTATGCGTGTTATTTGGAAAGTAAGGTTACAGAGCATGCAGTTCTTGCGGGAAATGTTTGCGGTGGAAGTTGGTATTACTGTAGCCAGCGGAAGTGAATGAGCAGTGCCAGTGGTCAGTAGATCATCGACTGGCATTGTAGTGACAGTTAGAGATGTGCGCCCTCATTCTGTTTCCATCCAAGTGCAAAGTATGTGCTGTAATATGCTACTGAATGCTAAGGGCATGAACATTGCTGCGATTCATCGTGAAATCATTCCAGTTTATGGAGAGGACATAATGTCAAGACGGCATGTGACAAAATGTCTCTCTTTTCTTCTCCTCTCTTCTCTCAACACTGTCAGACTTTTTACTAAATCTGCACTTCTATTTCTACTAGTTTTTCTCATCATTCCTATCATTTGTTTGTTTGTTTGTTTGTTTGTTTGTTCGTTCGTTCTTTCGTTCGTTCGTTCGTTCGTTCATTCATTCATTCATTCATTTATTTATTTATTTATTTATTAGATTTGTATGTCACCCCTGTCTGAAGACTCGTCCTTTTCCTCCCACTTAGGACTGTATGACTGTAACTTGTTGCTTGTATCCTAAGATTTTTATTAATATTGATTGCTTCTTCATTGCTTATTTGACCCCTATGACAACCATTTAAGTGTTGTATCACATGATTCTTGACAAATGTATCTTTTTCTTTTATGTACACTGAGAGCATATGCACCAATCTTATTATTAATCTTAATAGAATAGAACAGAACAGAACAGAACAGAATAGAATACCAGCATACATTAAAATGAAATTTCCTTCCTTACAGCTCTCACAGGGTCACCCCCTCCAATAAACACTACATAATATAACAGAATAGAATAGAATAGAATTTTTTATTGGCCAAGTGTGATTGGACACACAAAGAATTTTCCTTGTGTGTCCAATCACACTTGGCCAATAAAAAATTCTATTCTATTCTATTCTATTCTATTCAATTCTGTTATATTATGTAGTGTTTATTGGAGGGGGTGACCCTGTGAGAGCTGTAAGGAAGGAAATTTCACTTTAATGTATGCTGGTATTCTATTCTATTCTGTTCTGTTCTATTCTATTCAGATTAACTGCAATCATCTTGGTCCTGCAGAAGAATTGGTGTCCTCGAATGAGATTATGAAGGAGTAAAAGAAGCATTGGAATTTAGTTCAATATGAAGGAAAATAGAGTCCTATGCTCTCTCTCTCTCATTCACTCTCTCTCTCTTTCTGTGTTCATGTGTGTGTGTGTGTGTGTGTGTGTGTGTATGTGTGTTTTCTCTCTCTCTCTCTCTCTCTCTGTTTCCCTTTTGTGTCCCTCCTGTGACTGTGTGTGTGTGTGTGTGCAGTCCAGAGATCAATAGGGAATGAGAGCTGTCAGGAAGCCTTCTCAGGTTTGAAGACACTGGCTGCTTTGGTTGGAATGGATGGCTGAACATGCAACAAATGCCCACTCCTGTCAGTCTGGAGAACATGCTCAGATTGTTAAATAGGGACACAGAGCGTATGCTTTGCACAGGCTTTGCTCCATTGTTTTCTTTTGGCATTTGTTGTTGTACACAAAGCAAAACAAAACAAACAAAATATGCAGGGAGCATTCCTAATAAGATTAAGGTGTAAGATTTCCTGCCTGCCTCTCATTTTCTTCCCCTTTCATCCCCCCCAACCCTCTTGTACAACAGTTCCCTTCCTTCTCCATCCTTCCCTTTCCTTCTCTTCCTTTTCCTTTCCTTTCCTTTCCTTTCTTTTATTTTCTTTTCCTTTCCTTTCCTTTCCTTTATTTTCCTTTCCTTTCCTTTCTTTTCCTTTCTTTTATTTTCTTTTCCTTCCCTTCCTTTTTCTCTTTTCCTTTCCTTTCCTTTATTTTCTTTTCCTTTATTTTCTTTTCCTTTCCTTTCTTTTCCTTTCCTTTCCTTTCTTTTCCTTCCCTTCCCTTTCCTTTCCTTTCTTTTCTTTTCCTTCCCTTCCCTTCCCTTTCTTTTCTTTTCCTTCCCTTTCCTTTCCTTTCTTTTCCTTTCCTTTCCTTTCTTTTCCTTCCCTTCCCTTTCTTTTCTTTTCCTTCCCTTCCCTTTCCTTTCCTTTCTTTTCCTTTCCTTTCCTTTCTTTTCCTTCTCTTCCTTTTCCTTTCCTTTCCTTTCCTTTCTTTTATTTTCTTTTCCTTTCCTTTCCTTTCCTTTATTTTCCTTTCCTTTCTTTTCCTTTCTTTTCTTTTCTTTTCCTTCCCTTCCTTTTTCTCTTTTCCTTTCCTTTCCTTTATTTTCTTTTCCTTTATTTTCTTTTCCTTTCCTTTCTTTTCCTTTCTTTTCCTTCCCTTCCCTTTCTTTTCTTTTCCTTCCCTTCCCTTTCCTTTCTTTTCCTTTCCTTTCCTTTCTTTTCCTTCCCTTCCCTTTCCTTTCCTTTCCTTTCCTTTCCTTTCCTTTCCTTGCCTTGCCTTCCCTTTCTTTTCATTTCCTTTCCTTTATTTTCCTTTCCTTTATTTTCCTTTCCTTCCCTTTCTTTTCCTTCCCTTTCCTTTATTTTCCTTCCCTTCCCTTTCTTTTCTTTTCCTTTCCTTTCTTTTCCTTTCTTTTCCTTCCCTTCCCTTTCGTTTCTTTTCCTTTCCTTACCTTTCCTTTCCTTTTACGTGCTTCCTTACGAATCCATTTTTCTTGGCCATATTTTCTGCAGAGCAGAAAAGGGGATAGCAAAACATTCTTTCTTTCCAAAAACTGGATTTGGTTCTTTCTACAGTTATCAAATCCAGGGGCCCCTTTTATCATGCAAATCATCTGGAGGCACTTAACATTTCCGTTCCTTCTCCAACTTTTCCTTTCCTTTCTTTTCCTTTCCTTTCTCTCCCCTCCCTTTCTTCCTCAACTCTCTCATCTCCTCCCCTCTTTCTCCTTTCCGTTCTTCTTTTTCTTTTATTTAGTTAGAGGGTACCTTGTAGGTCATCTAGTCCAACCCCCCAGTCAAGCAGGAGTCCCTATCAAGCCTGACAGCTGTCAAGACCTCTTCTGGAAGTGAATTGCATAAACCAACGACCCTCTGGGTGAAGAAATATTTCCCTTGATTTGTCCTCACTTTGTTACCTATGAAACATAGAAACATAGAAGACTGACGGAAGAAAAAGACCTCATGGTCCATCTAGTCTGCCCTTATACTATTTCCTGTATTTTATCTTAGGATGGATCTATGTTTATCCCAGGCATGTTTAAATTCAGTTACTGTGGATTTATCTACCATGTCTGCTGGAAGTTTGTTCCAAGGATCTACTACTCTTTCAGTAAAATAATATTTTCTCATGTTGCTTTTGGTCTTTCCCCCAACTAACTTCAGATTGTGTCCCCTTGTTCTTGTGTTCACTTTCCTATTAAAGACACTTCCCTCCTGGACCTTATTTAACCCTTTAACAAATTTAAATGTTTCGATCATGTCCCCCCTTTTCCTTCTGTCCTCCAGACTATACAGATTGAGTTCATGAAGTCTTTCCTGATACGTTTTCTGCTTAAGACCTTCCACCATTCTTGTAGCCCATCTTTGGACCCGTTCAATTTTGTCAATATCTTTTTGTAGGTGAGGTCTCCAGAACTGAACACAGTATTCCAAATGTGGTCTCACCAGCATTCTATATAGCAGGATCATAATCTCCCTCTTCCTGCTTGTTATACCTCTAGCTATGCAGCCAAGCATCTTACTTGCTTTCCCTACCCCCTGACTGCACTGTTCACCCATTTTGAGACTGTCAGAAATCATTACCCCTAAATCCTTTTCTTTTGAAGTATTTGCTAACACAGAACTGCCAATACAATACTCAGATTGAGGATTCCTTTTTGAGCTTTAGGGAGCTTTAGGGAGGGGCCCCTTGTCCTAGTATTGTGTGATAGAGAAAATAATTTTTCTCTATCCACCTTTTCTGTCCCATGCATGATTTTTTATTTATTTATTTATTTATTATTTATTCATTTGTCCAATACACAATACATATGGAAGAGAATCGACATGAAGTAATATATATATAAAGACAACATGTAAAAATAGAGGAGAAGATATATGAAAGGAAGAAAATATATATGATATATGAGATAAAGGAAAGACAATTGGACAGGGGACGAAAGGCACACCAGTGCACTTATGTACGCCCCTTACTGACCTCTTAGGAACCTGGAGAGGTCAATCGTGGATAGTCTAAGGGAGAAATGTTGGGGGTTAGGGGTTTACACTATTGAGTCCAGTAATGAGTTCCACGCTTCGACAACTCGATTGTTAAAGTCATATTATTTTTACAGTCAAGTTTGGAGCGGTTAATATTAAGTTTGAATCTGTTGCGTGCTCTTGTGTTGTTGCGGTTGAAGCTGAAGTAGTCATTGACCGGTAGGACGTTGCAGCATATGATCTTGTGGGCAATACTTAAATTGTGTTTTAGGCGCCGTAGTTCTAAGCTTTCTAGACCCAGGATTGTTAGTCTATTTTCGTAGGGTATTCTGTTTCAAATGGAGGAGTGAAGGGCTCTTCTGGTGAAATATCTTTGGACGTTTTCAAGGGTGTTGATGTCCGAGATGTGGTATGGGTTCCAGACAGATGAGCTATATTCAAGGATGGGTCTGGCAAAAGTTTTGTAGGCTCTTGTGAGTAGGATGAGATTGCCGGAGCAGAAGCTATGTAGGATCAGGTTAACAACTCTAGAAACCTTTTGGGCGATATTTATACACTTCGATCAAGTCACCCCTTAAAGGCCGTCTTTCAAGGCTGAAGAGACCAAGGCGTTGCAACCTGGTTTCATTCTTGTTGCCCTTTTTTACACCTTTTACATTTTAATGTATTTTAGTGTATTTTAATGAGTGGTGAACTTTGAAGAAAGAAATATTCCTGTGCATCAAAGCATTTGAAGATCCGACCCCTTCAAAAGAAGAGATAGGAACTACCTTTTCCTTTTGTGAGGGTGATACAGTGATACCTTGTCTTACAAACTTAATTGGTTCCGGGACGAGGTTCTTAAGGTGAAAAGTTTGTAAGATGAAACCATGTTTCCCATAGGAATCAATGGAAAAGCGATTAATGCGTGCAAGACCAAAATTCAACCCTTTTGCCAGCCGAAGCACCCGTTTTTGCACTGCTGGGATTCCCCTGAGGGTCCCCTCCATGGGAAACCCCACCTTCGTACTTCTGTGTGTTTGTGATGCTGCAGGGGAATCCCAGCATTGCAAAAATGAGTGCTTCGCTGGCAACAGAAGTCTGGAGGTAGGACATCCCAGCAGCGGCGGTGGGTTTGTAAGGTGAAAATAGTTTGTAAGAAGAGGCAAAAAAATCTTAACCCCCAGGTTTGTATCTCGAAAAGTTTGTATGACGAGGCGTTTGTAAGATGAGGTATCACTGTGTTACTAACTGCAGAAAGACCTAATGAAAAATGACACCAGCCTCTATCAAGGGCGGAGAGGATGGGGTGTAGCTCTTGCAGCACAATCTATAATTCGGAAATGAGAAGGACGATGCATGAGAGGATCTTCAATTGAGACAGGTGAGGCCTGAAAGCAGGATCTCGGAAGCATGGGCCATGCAGATGGAAAGGACAAAGCAAAATAAAACTGGATTTAGTTCATCACGTTTGCAATCAACTTATTGAGAATATCCATTAGGAATTTTGCCATGAATATTGGTTGTGCACTGAATCAATGAGATACAGCATACAGCAAATACAGATAATGGAACAGAACAAAATAGAACAGCAGATTTGGAAGGGACCTTAGAGATCTTCTAGTCCAACTATTTATTTGTTTGTTTGTTTGTTTGTTTGTTTCAATTTGTATGCCGCCCCTCTCTGAGGTCTCGGGGCGGCTCAGAGCATATAGAGAAACAGAACAATAATTGTTGTGGTTAGCTCTGGCCCAGCTCCTGCCCCAAGTACTGTGGATGTGGGGGAGACATCCACATGCTGCAGGCCTGTTTTGCCCCCGGTGGAATCTGCTGATGAAGGCTCCTCTGACCAAGAAGACATGAGTGACAGGGAGGAGGAGAGTGTGGCAGACAGCTCAGAAGGAGATCAATTATCTAGCTCCTCCTTGGATTCAGAACAAGAGTTAATGATACAGCCACGCATGTGGAGAGCGATGCAAAGGCAGCAACAACTGAGAGATTATTATCAAAGAAAATGAGGCCACCTGTGGTTGGGTGGGGCTGTGGTAATTGGTGAGGCTGCTATAAATAGCAGCCTGTGGGTTTGGCCATTGTGGAGGATTATCTGATCTTTGTGTTTCATGACTGCTTTACTGACTTTGGCCTTTTGTGTGATGATTTTTCCCCGCTTTGAAACTAAACTAGAGCAAAGTGTGTTTCACTTTGTGAAAGAAGAAGGACTGTGAATTGCCTTACAGCTGCAAGCTAAGTATCACAGAAGTGATAAGGGACTTGTACAAATTACCAGTTTGTTTGGAGGCCAGTGCTCTTTGCTATACCAAAAGAGGGCTTAGCTTAAGTGAATTTTCATTATAAAGAACATTGTTTTGAATTTCCAAATGTGTGTGTGTCTGAAATTTGTACCTGTGAATTTTTGGGAGGAGTCTACCAGAGAGCCGGACAGAACAAATAATATGAATCCAATTAATAATACATTAAAACAATCATTAAATTCAAATAAAAGAAAACCTATCAAACCAATAATTCAATAGTCATATTGAAAACATTCATTGGTCAGCGGGGAAGATCTAAAAACCCCAAGCCTGGCAACAAAGATGAGTTTTTAAACTCTTTTGGAAGGCGAGGAGGGTGGGGGCAATGTGAATCTCTGGGGGGAGCTGATTCAGGAGGGCCGGGGCCCCCCACAGAGAAGGCTCTTCCCTTAGGTCCCGCCAACCGATGTTGTTTGGTGGACGGGACCCTAAGGAGCCCAACTCTGTGGGACCTCACCGGGTGCTGGGATTTGTGTGGCAGAAGGCGGTCTCAGAGATAGTCTGATCCAATGCCATGTAGGGCTTTATAGGTCATAACCAACACTTTGAATTGTACCCAGAAACAGATCAGTAACCAATGCAGTCCGCAGAGTGATGGTGAGAAGTGGGCATTTCTTGGAAGGCCCAAGTCTGCTCATGCTGTGGTAGATGGTATAGTTGGACCTATACCGTTTTACAAAGAACATTCAGTGATTATATTAAGAACAAACTACTTTCTAGTTCTCCAGTTGGATTCTTGTCTTGCCATTTTTGCCATCCTTTCCAGCTATACCCTTATAGATTATAGATTACTAAAGTTGGAAGTACCATATTTTTCGGAGTATTTTTTTATTTATGTATTTATTTTATTCATTTGTCCAATACACAAATACATTGGAAGAAAAATAGACATGTGGTAATATATATAAGGACAAAAGTGAACTAAGAGGAGAGGATATATGAAAGAAAGAGAATATATACGATAGATGAAAGAAAGGAAAGACAATTGGACAGGGGATGAAAGGCACACCAGTGCACTTATGTACGCCCCTTACTGGCCTCTTAGGAACCTGGAGAGGTCAATCGTGGAGAGTCTAAGGGGGAAATGTTGGGGGTTAGGATTTGACACAATTGAGTCCGGTAATGAGTTCCACGCTTCGACAACTGGATTGTTGAAATCATATTTTTTACAGTCAAGTTTGGAGCAGTTCGTATTAAGTTTGAATCTGTTGTGTGCTCTTGTGTTGTTGCGGTGGAAGCTGAAGTAGTCATTGACCGGTAGGACATTGCAGCATATGATCTTGTGGGCAATACTGAAATCGTGTTTTAGGTGCCTTAGTTCTAGGCTTTCTATGCCCAGGATTGTTAGTCTATTTTCGTAGGATATTCTGTTTTGAGTGGAGGAGTGAAGTATAAGATACACCTTTTTCCTCCCTAAAAGAGGCTGATAATTTGTGTGCATCTTATACTCTCAATGTAGCGCTTTTTTTCCCTACAGCCCTAACTAGCTGTTAACGATTTTTCCAGCTCTTACCTTGCAGGCTCTTTCATTGTTTCTCTCTGCGAAGAATGTTTTCTAAGCCCTAAGTATTTGCAGGCTTTTTTTCATTGCTTTAACTTGCTCAAATAAGTTTCTTTCCAGCCTTAACCAGATGCTAACCATGTTCCCAACTCTTATTGGCTTGCAAGCTCTTTCATTGTTACTCTCTCAGAATAAAGTTTTTTTTAAGCCCTAAAAAAGGGGATAAAATAATGTGTTGCATCTGACCAGACTAAGGGTGTGAGCCAGATGAATATCTGCTAAGCAGAATCTTTTTCCTATTTTCGTCTTCAAAAATTAAGGTGGTCTTATATTCTGAAAAATACGGTATATACACACACACGCACGCGCACACACACACACGTTTATTTTTATTTATTTATTTATTTATTTACTTACTTACTTACTTACTTACTTACTTACTTACTTACTTACTTACCTACTTACTTATTTATTTAGAAATGGATGAATCCAGCAACAAATTCTGATACAGTGAAATATATCAAGAATCGTTTTCAGGGATCGGAGTTTAAAAAAATCCATTATATTTGATGGAAACTAATCTGCACTGTTTTGCTCATTGAGTTTAACAAAAGCTAAAGGCTTATTTTATAACTCTTTGTTAACTCTGGCCCAGTTCCACATTTTGTGAAGATTAACATGAATCTTATTTCTACCTACCCAAGCATTATGCACATGCAAATCCTCCTTTGTTTGTTGTTATTTACCAGTTAAGAAATATCACCACCCTTCCCGGAGTTCGTTACAGTAAAGGTAAGATTGTAGATGAATTCTTGTTCAGCTTTAGAGCAGAGAGAAATTAGATTTATATTTTTTGAATGCAGTCGCATGAAAAATAAGAAAGCAAGGGAATACATGTATGACTTGAAGATACTCTACCAAATCGGAGACCCGCTAAGCTTTGCCAAAACAGGAAATAGTATTTCACAAAGTATTGGGCAGAAAAGATTCTGCATCCCCCCCCCTCCTGCCATTTCTCAATTCAATCTGATGGAAAGAAAATTGCTTTTGAAACTCTTTCAGAAGGGAAGAGGATTACAGAGACAATCTCATAGCTGGAAAGTCATATCCTTGCCTTGAGTGAATTGGAAACCACCTAGTTCCAGTTGTGCTTGGACTTCTCTAAAATCTTTGTGTGAAGTTTCCAAAAGATGCTCTGATTAATTCATGAGCCACGAGCCAAACCTCAAAAGAAATATAGCCATTTATTAGGAGCAACATTTCTGCAATACTCCGATGCAGTCGGAACTGAGCTCATGTAGGTTACATGTCCTCATGACCATGTTCCCCCCCCTCCTCACTGGACATGTCATAAATCACATTCCCCAATGAACCACCTTGATGGGCTGTCAAACCCACAGCCCTTCTGCTGACTTCTGCAACATAGGACACAAAAGAACCATTTGTGGAATGTAGTTTAAGTTAGTACCATCAACCATTCCGTCAGCTTTCTCTCCCCCCCTTCTGCTTATGGCAACTTGAAAGCTTTGCAAGTTGACACTTTGGTTGTTTTATCTACTTCCATTCAATCCAAGAGAGGGTCGTTAGTGGGAACTCTTCCAATGGAGTCTCAATGTTTTTGCAAAAGGCAAGTGGACTTTGGGGGTTTTTTTTCTTAAAGATGTTTCGCTTCTCAACCAAAAAGCTTCTTCGGGTCTGATGGAATGGTTGGAAAGATTTATATTCCTTGCAGTCATCCTTAGCCCTCTTTCTGAGAGTCATTGAGGCCACTTGGAAATTTATCTGTTTTGTCAGGGTCACCTGAATAATGCAAATATATAGGGCACAGATAAACCTCCAAATGGAACAAGAGGAAATCCTGTCCTTGAAAAATGTAATTTTACCCTAAGAGAAAATAAGAGAAATATTGCTTTAATCTTTTTTATATGACACTTGGGTGAAAATGTCAACCTTTATAGGAAAATTCTGTTTCTAGGGAACTAAAAAAAAATTGCCAAATTTGCCTCACATGCAAAATATGGCTGAATTATGATGAATAGTGTTGGGCGAACCCAATGAAGTTCGGGTTCGGCACCCACATTTTTAAAAAAAGTTCGGGTTTGGCATCCGAACCAGAACCCAAACTTTGCCAAACTTTTGAGTTTGGCACTCAGGAAAGTGCCAGGAAGCACCATTGCCCAGCTGTCACCTTCCGCAACAGCCGGGGCGCTTCTCAGCACTTTCCCGAACCTGAACCCAAATTTTTGCTGAACTTCCGAGTTTGGCATTCGGGAGACTGCCGAGAAGCACCCCAGAAGTTTCTGAAGGTGACAGCTGGGCCGCCGTGCTTCCCAGAACAGCCGAGGAGCTGGCGGCCAGTTGGGAGGTGCAAAAGGAGGTGGGGAATTCCACAAGGGGATTCCATGGGAGGAGCTTTGACGTCACTGAGAAGTCCTTCCTGGAGTACCCATTTCAGCTGGCCAGGAAGGACATCTCAGTGATGTCAAAGCTCCGCCCCTGGAATCCCCTTGTGGGATTCCCCACTTCCTTTTTGGCTCCCAACCGGCCGACAGTTGCCCCTGCTGTTTCGGAAGGTGACAGCTGGGTGGGGGCGCTTCCCGGCATTCTCCGGAGCCCGAACCCAAACCCGAACTTTTGCCAAACCTCTGAGTTTGGTGTTCAGGAAAGCCCCAGGAAGCGCTGCCGCCCAGCTGTCACCTTCAGAAACAGCTGGGGCACTTCTTGGTGGTCTCCCGAATGCCGAACTCAGAATTTTGGCAAAAGTTTGGGTTCAGGAGAGCACCGGGAAGCGCCCCAGCTGTTCTGGAAGATGACAGCTGGGCGGCAGCGCTTCCTGGCGCTCTCCCGAACCCGAACTTTTGCTGAACTTTTGCAAAAATGGAGGTTCGCCCAACACTAATGATAAGTTTTGAATAACTTCAGACAGATGGACAAACGGACAGCTACACAGCTGATAGATAGGCACAAAATTTTCAGAAGTAACCTTGTTTCCTTCCTTCCTTCCCATTTTGTTCCCTCTCTCTTGGGTTTCAACTTACTGCAACTGTCAGAAAGAATCACAACTGTTTCCATATCTTGAAAAGACCGTCTACCTCCCATTACCTTTGAAATCAGCACCCATCTCAAAAAGTCAGACACATAAGCCAGAGGCCACTTTTAAGACCGAGTGAACAAGATATATTGTACTTCAAATGCACTTCGATCTCTGTGATCTCTATAACCAGCTGTAGCTGCACAGAGGCTTAACCAGGTCAGTGGAAACCTTACAGCAACATTTATCCAACACAGGAAGATTGGTGTATTTTTATTTCAGAACTTTTTCTTAGTTGATGTATCATGCAAAAGGCATAGTTAAGTTCTAGTTATTGGCAGAACAGTCATGTGAGGTAGGATGGGTTTATAGAGACCCCAAATTGAGGCCCAGATGAGCTTCCTTTTTTAATTTTTTTCTAAAAAAAATTAAAAACATAACAGACATATAACAACACAAAAAAAGAAAAAGAAAAATACACATATATTGGATGATTTACATCCCAATTTTCATCAGAAGCACATACGGAGTTATATTTATTTTATTTATTTTATTTATTCATTTGTCCAATACACAAATACATAGGAAGAAAAATAGACCTGTGGTTATATATATAAGGGTAAAAGTGAACTTAGAGGAGAGGATATATGAAAGGAAGAGAATATATAAGATAGGTGAAATAAAGGAAAGACAATTGGACAGGGGACGAAAGGCACACCAGTGCACTTATGTATGCCCCTTACTGGCCTCTTAGGAACCTGGAGAGGTCAATCGTGGAGAGTCTAAGGGAGAAATGTTGGGGGTTAGGGGTTCACACAATTGAGTCCGGTAATGAGTTCCACGCTTCGATAACTCGATTGTTGAAATCATATTTTTTACAGTCAAGTTTGGAGTGGTTCGTATTAAGTTTGAATCTGTTGCATGCTCTTGTGTTGTTGCAGTTGAAGCTGAAGTAGTCATTGACCGGTAGGACGTTGCAGCATATGATCTTGTGGGCAATACTCAAATCGTGTTTTAGGCGCCGTAGTTCTAGGCTTTCTAGACCCAGGATTGTTAGTCTATTTTCGTAGGATATTCTGTTTCAAGTGGAGGAGTGAAGGGCTCTTCTGGTGAAATATCTTTGGACATTTTCAAGGGTGTTGATGTCTGAGATGTGGTGTGGGTTCCAGACAGATGAGCAGTAGTCTAGGATATATGTTTTTACATCAAATTGAAAAAAATTAGTCTATGTTCACTGTAAATACTGTACATTTTATGAAAGAAAAAATAAAGAAGAAAAGAAACATTTTAGAGAAGAACTTGAAAGAGAATAGATTTAAAAAGCAAGGAAATCTAGTTTCCCATTTTTGAAAAAAGAGATTCACATATTGATTATTAATCTTGCATTCTACTTCACTTATGTGATTGTTTCTTTGTTTAAACCAATTGTAAAATTTATCCCAAATTCTATAATAATCCATTTCTTCTTTCCCATCTAATTTTTTTGGTTAGCATATCCATTTCAGCATATTCCATTTTTAAAAAATAATAATTTCTTCTTTTGGAATGTCCTCGCTATTCTATAGTTGAGTGTATGTTAAAATATGTGTAACCAAGTATTTATCTTCTTTTTTATATGATTGATTAAAGATCCTTAATTTTAAAAATTCTGGTTTTTTCTCTATTATTTTTCTTTTAAAATTTATATTTACCATTCCTCTATGATTTTCCAAAAGATTTTGGCTTTAATACACATCCACCATGAATGATAGAAAGATTCTTTTTCTCTTTTACATTTCCAGCACAGTGGTGATACATTTGGGAACATTTTTGAAATTCTCTCGGGTGCTAGATGCCAATGGTAGAACATCTTACATTGGTTTTTTATGCACTTGACTTGGTAATTTGCCAGTTAAAGGAAGACATTTTTTCCCACTTATCTAATTCAATCGAATATCCAGATGACCTTCCAAACCGAGTGCAGATGTGAGGGACACCCTAATGCCAATCAAATAACAGGAGAGGAGAGGAGCAGAGGTAGGTTCCAGTGATGGGCCCCTCCCAGTACAGATGGGATTGGTGATCCAATAGAACTTTAAAAAAAAATATTTTATTTACAAATATACAATGAATACATATACAGTAGTACCTCTAGATACGAGTTTAATTCGTTCCAGAATGGAGCTCGTATGTAGATCAACTCGTATCTGGAACAAATGGCTTTAGACTTTGTTTTTCCCCGCGGAGATAACCAGAAGCAAGGATTTTTGCACCACCTAGTGGATGCTCGGCTCATATCCCAAATTTGAGCTTGGGTCTGGAACAGAAATTTCGCTCCCGTCGTGGCTCGTAACTTGGAATACTCGCATGTGGAGCAGCTCGTATCTAGGGCTACTACTGTAGTTACGATTGACAATAAAAACATTACGAATTACAAAAGACAATAATCATGTCAGGTTGTAGTCTGAACAGTATACTTTGACAATAAACCAAGACAAACAAACAAAAAAGTCAATAAACATACAAACATACAGAAAGAAAGAAAAGAAAGAAAAGGAAAAAGAAGAGTAAAGGGAAGAAAGGAGTGGGCGGGTGTACAGTAGATCTGTGTTAAGATTATGAATAGAACTTTTTTGATGGGTTCTGGAGGCCAGCCTGGACATGCCCTTATCACCTCAAGGTTCGACTACTACAATGCTCTCTACATGGGGCTACCTCTGAAGAGTGTTCGGAAACTGCAAATTGTGCAGAACACAGCCACGCAAGTGGTCATGGGACTGCCTAGACATGCCCATGTCTCTCCAACACGCCATGGTCTGCACTGGCTGCCAATTGGTTTCCGGACGCAATTCAAAGTGTTGGTTATGACCTATAAAGCCCTACATGCATCGGACCAGATTACCTGTGGGGCCGCCTTCTGCTGCATGAATCCTAGCAACTGGTTAGGTCTCACAGAGTTGGCCTTCTCCAGGTCCTTTCAACTAGACAACGTTGCTTGGTGGGACCTAGAGGAAGAGCCTTCTCTGTGGGGGGGGCGACCCTCTGGAATCAGCTCCCCCCAGAGATTCGAACTGTCCCCACCCTCCTTGTCTTTCGTAAGAGTCTTAAGACTCATTTATGTTGCCAGGCCTGGGCCAATTAGATCTTTTTTTAATTTTTATTTATTGTTAGAGTTGAAAGGGACCATGAAGGCCATCAAGTTCAATCCCCTGCCCAAGCAGGAACCCTATAGTACACCAGTCAAGTGGCAGTTCAATCTTCTCTTAAAAATGTCCAGAGTGTTGGAGTTCACAACATCCGCTGGTAGGTTGTTCCATTGGTTGATCACTCTGACCATCAAGAAGTTCCTCCTTATCTCCATGTTGAATCTCTCCTTGGTCAGCTTCCAGCTGTTGTTCCTCGTCTGGCCCTCTGGTGCCCTGAAGAATAAAGTGATCCCCTCCTCTCTGTGACATCCTCTCGTATACTGCTATCATGTCCGCTCTGGCCCTCCTTTTCTCTAGGCTATCCATGCCCAGTTCCCGCAGTCTCTCTTTGTAAGTCTTGGTTTCTAGTCCCTTAATCATCTTGGTTGCTCTTTTTTGCACCTTCTCTAGAGTTTCAATGTCTCTTTTGAAGTGTGGTGATCAGAACTGAATACAGTACTCTAGGTGTGGTCAGACCAGGGCGTAGTAGAATGATATTAAGACTTCCCTGGTCTTGGAGTGTATTCTTGATCTTGATCCTAGGTCAATGGCTAATTGTATGGTTGCTGTACGAATGGGTGCAACTGATTTTAATATAGCTAGGAATTTTAAAATAGTCATGTAATTTTTAATTTAATTGGAATGATTTTTATTGTAACTTGCTGTTTTTTATATGTTGTAAGCCACTCCAAGTCTTCGGAGAGGGGCAGCATAGAAATCCAATTAATAAATTTTTAAAAATAAATTATAAAGTGATATTAACATTTTGTGTGATCTTGATTCTGTACCTGTGTTAATGCAGCTTATGACTCCTTTGGCTTTTTTGGCAACCTGAATGTGAACATTATTCCTAAATACTTCTCTTCTTAAAACCCACCGGAATTTGCTATCATTCCAGCTCAAATGTTGCAATGGTCTGTTGAGTGACACATGCATTAATTACTGCAGACACCATCATACATTTTGTTGGATATGAATTAGGGAAAAAAGTAGCAAGAGAAAGAACTGAATACATAGTCAGAAAGCCTGTTGAGAAATGCCACATACTGATTCATGTTTCCCTTGAAATCAACTCTGCCACCAAAAGATCAAAGAAAGCCAATTCTGTCTTAATTATATTAGTTTTGCCTGAAGCATGGAGATTTTTCTTATCCATTTTTCCTTTAAGAAAAGGGAAAGAGAGTGCTGTTAATCGTGTTTCTTTCTCTAGTCTGAGCAGTCTGAGTTCTTATGCAAGACAGAAGTGACCAGATTCAAATTATTATACAGTATCTTGGTCTTATTATGCAAAGGCTGAGATCCCTTGAGAAATCCATAATAGTGGGAGAAATGGAAAAGGGAAATAGGGCAAAAAAAGGGGAACCACCTGCTACTGCACGAATCCCAGTGACCGATAAGATCACACAGAGTTGGCCTTCTCTGGGCCCCGTCGACCAAACAATGTCATTTGGCGGGCCCCAGGGGAAGAGCCTTCTCTGTGGCAGCCCCAGCCCTCTGGAATCAACTCCCCCCGGAGATTAGAACTGCCCCCACACTCCTTGTCCTTCGTAAATTACTCAAGACCCATCTATACCGCCAGGCATGAAGGAGTTGAGACACCTTTCCTCCAGGCTTTTTTTAATATTTATGTTTGGGTATGTATATGTTGTTTACTTTTTTAAATATGATAGGATTTTATGTGCTTTTTAATATTAGATTTGTTTTCGCTGGAATATTGTTTTTATTATTGTTGTGAGCCGCCCCGAGTCTTCGGAGAGGGGCGGCATACAAATCTAATAAATTGAATTGAATTGAAAAGCCAGCAAGGTTGATAGATTCGATTTTAACAAGAATGGATGAACTATTGGAAGATGCGAAGGACCAAATTGGGGACAGATACTCCTGGAGAAGATCTATTGTTCGAATAGAATAGAATAGAATAGAATAGAATAGAATAGAATAGAATAGAATATTGGTGTGGAGTGGAGTAAGTAGAGTAGAGTAGAGTAGAAGACAAGACAAGACAAGGCATGAGACAATTGGATTGGATTGGATTGGATTGGATTGGATTGGACTGGACTGGACTGGACTGGACTGGACTGGATTGGATCAGATCGGAGTGGAGTGGAGTAGAACAGAACAGAACAGAATATATTTATTATTCATTTATTTATTTATTAGATTTGTATGCCGCGTCTCTCCATAGACTCGGGGCGGCTCACAGCAATAACAAAGACAATGTAAAAACAAATCTAATAGTTTAAAAAACACTAAAAACCCCAATATTAAAAGCAAACATACACACAAACATACCATGTATAAACTGTATAGGCCCGGGGGAGATGTCTCAGTTCTCACATGCCTAATGGCAGAGGTGGGTCTTAAGAAGTTTACGAAAGGCAAGGAGGGTGGGGGTAGTTCTTATCTCTGGGGGGAGCTGGTTCCAGAGGGTCGGGGCCACCACAGATAAGGCTCTTCCCCTGGGTCCCGCCTAATGACATTGTTTAGTCAACGGGACCCGGAGAAGGCCAACTCTGTGGGACTTAACTGTTCACTGGGATTCGTGCGGCAGAAGGTGATCCCGGAGATATTCTGGTCCGATGCCATGAAGCGCTTTATAGGTCATAACCAACACTTTGAATTGTGACCGGAAACTGATCGGCAACCAATGCAGACTGCGGAGTGTTGGTGTAACATGGGCATATTTGGGAAAGCCCATGATTGCTCTTGCAGCTGCATTCTGCATGATCTGAAGTTTCCAAACACTTTTCAAAGGTAGCCCCATGTAGAGAGCATTACAGTAGTCGAGCTTTGAGGTGATGAGGGCATGAGTGAATGTGAGCAGTGACTCCTGGTCCAAACATCCCCCTCACCACAGCTGAAAGATGATTCTCTAATGTGAGCTGTGGATCGAGGAGGACGCCCAAGTTACAGACCCTCTCTGAGGGGGTCAATATAATATTGTATAATAATGATTTACATTTGGATGCTTAGCAACGGACTCATATTTATGATGGTTGCAGAATCCTCGAATCACGTGATCCCCTTTAGCTCCTTCCTAACACCGCAAACTCAATGGTCAATGGAGAATCCAGATTTACTTAACAACTGTGCTACCAATTTAAAAACTGCAGTGATTCAGTTCACAAACCTGGCAAGAAAAGTTGTAAAACAAAACACAGTCGATTAACAATTTTCTCACTTAATAACATAAATCCTGGACTCAATTGTGGTAGGAAGTTGAAGACTTCTCAATCTGGCACGTCTAACACCATGATTTTTAAAATATGTCAATTCTAGTTTTGTCACACCACAGCACCCACATCACAGATTGTGTTCTTTTACTCTAAACGTCTTCTTAGCAACTAACACCCTTTCATCCACACTCAAAATTGCAAAATATAATTCCAAATCAGGTAAACCCAACCCTTCACTTTCCTTTGCAAAATATAACATCTCGGGTTTTTTTTAACTTTTTCTTCTTGACTTACAAATTTAGATATATCCTTCTGCCATTGTTTAAGCGGTGCATCAGTTGTCAAAACAGATATTGTCTGAAAGAAAAAATAACATTCTAAGTGAAAAACATTCATCATAATCACATAATTTATTCCCAACAATGACATTTGTATTTCCTCCTATTTTAACATATCTTTCTCACCTTCGTTCCATGTCTTCGCATAATTGTTTGGAAATAATGTATACACAATTTATATTTGTCAAAGTGATGCCCAAGAATTTTACTTTCTTCTCAATTTTAAAATCTGTTTTCATTGAGGAAGTAAGACATAGTTTCTAATTAGGTTGGTAGACTTCTCTAATCTTGATGCTTCCAGGTGCGCTGACTTCAACTCCCAGAAAACTTTTTCTCTCTCCCTCCCTCTTTCTTTCTCTCTTCCTCCCTTCCTCTCTCTTTTTTCTCTCTCTTTCTCCCTCTCTTCCTTCCTCCTTGTCTCTTTCTTTCTCTCTCCCTCCTTCTCTCCCTCTCGTTCCCTTTCTCTCTCTCTCTTCCTTCCTCTCTTTTTTTCACTCTCTCTTCCTTCCTCCCTTTCTCTCTTTCCCGCTCCCTCTCTTTCTTTCTCTCTGTCTCTTGCTCTCTTTGTGTCTCTTGCTCTCTCTCTCTTTCTTTCTCTCTCTCTTGCTCTCCCCCCTCTTTTTCTCTCTCTCTTGCTCTCTCTTTCTCTCTTTCTCTCTCTCTCTCTTTCTCATTCTCTCTTTCGCTCTCTCTCTGTCTCTCTGTCTCTGTCTCTCTCTCTTGCTATCTCTCTTTCTCCCCCCTTCTCTCTTGGTATCTTTCTTTCTCACTCTCTCTTGCTCTCTCTCTTTATTTCTCTCTTTCTCTCTCTTTCTTTCTCTCTCTCTTGCTCTCCCCCTCTTTTTCTCTTTCTCTTGCTCTCTCTTTCTCTCTCTCTTTTTCTCATTCTTTCTTTTGCTCTCCCTCTCTCTCTTTCACTCTCTTCTGTCTCTCTGTCTCTGTCTCTCTCTCTTGATATCTCTCTTTCTCCCCCCTTCTCTCTCTGTCTCTTTTTTTCTCACTCTCTCTTGCTCTCTCTTTCTTTCTCTCTTGCTCTCTCTTTCTTTCTCTCATTGTCTCTTGTTCTCTTTTTTATCTCCCTCTTTCTTTCTTTCTTTCTTTCTTTCTTTCTTTCTCTCTTTCTATCTCCCTCTCTCTTGCTCTCTCTGTCTCTTTCTCTCTCTCTGTCTGTCTGTCTCTCTCTTGCTCTCTCAATAGTAGTTTGGCTGCCAAGGTATCATCTCTGTTGTAGGAAATGCTTGTATGCTTCAGGGCGGATGGTGGTGGTGGTAGTGATCTGGTTTCACGCAAGAAAGAAAGTTGAGCAACTCTTCCTACAGTGTTATGCAAGGCCCCTCTGCTGGAGTCACCTTGCAAATGGGTGCCATAACCAAGAAGGTTCAGGACCAGCAGGAATCTAACCACCTGCGTGTTCTGTCCCGGGCCCACTCAGCTTGAAAACAAAAGAAGGAATCCAAAAACACTGATATTTCAAATCCGTCTTTTTATACATAAAGTCTCATTTTTTACAAGCCAAAGTCATGCATGTGATATAATCTTGGCAGTTTCTCAGTGAGGGTAATTAAGAGATAACAGTTCTGCAGCTAGGCTGCTGCCAAAGATCATGAGATCCTTCAAGAGATAAGGAGTCTCCAGTTTCACAGACTTATGTTGACAGCTTCCCAGCATTTCAGCAGATAGGGTACATTTTCTCCAAGGATTCTAGCAGGAAAATAAGAGGTGGCTACGATAACCTGGCTGAGACCTCAAACATCACCCGACTCCATTGCAAAACATTGTAACTCAATCCTCACATCATGGACAGAAACTGTTTCAACTTCTACCCTCAAAATGTCGCTACAGAGCACTGCACACCAAGACAACTAGACACAAGAACAGTTTTTTCCCGAATGCTGTCACTCTACTAAACAAATAATTCCCTCAACACTGTCAGACTTTTTACTAAGTCTGCACTTCTATTTCTACTAGTCTTTTCTTATCATTCCTATCACCCATTTCCTTCCACTTAGGACTGTATGACTGTAACTTGTTGCTTGTATCCTAAGATATTTATTAATATTGATTGTTTCTTCATTGCTTACTTGATCCCTATGACAATCATTAAATGTTGTGCCACATGATTCTTGATAAATGTATATTTTCATTTATGTACACTGAAAGCATCTGCACCAAAGACAAATTCCTTGGGTGTCCAATCACATTTGGCCCATAAAGAATTCTATTCTATTCTATTCCACCATGAATTACCCATACGCCACCCTTAAATACCTATAAGAAGTGGGCAACAGTTCCCTAGAGTTAAAAACTACAGACTACTTCCTTTTACCATACAAGTATTCTTATCTTTTTCTTAATCTTCTAAAGTGTGCTCCGGATCTTCCTCCTCATCTAGGTCAGACCTTACTGTCATTGGCATATCTGCCACCTCTGGTGGTCCTTCAGTTTCATCCATATCTATTTTTCCTCACTGTCATTCCTTACATCAGCTGGCAACATCACTGGCCCAGGGTACCACGATGGGCCTGGCTCATCCTCCTCAAAATCTATCATTTCAGAGATGGATGAGGAGCACTCACAACACTGCACAGAACACCAACTTGTCTCATCACCAAAATGGTACCTCTTTATCTGCTCTCAAAGAACGTGTTTTCAAATTGCAAGTAGCTAAGCTAAGTGACCGGCTTTTGTGGTTAGCTCTGGCCCAGCTCCTGCCCCAAGGACTGTGGATGTGGGAGATACATCCACATGCTGCAGGACTGTTTTGCCCTGGTGGAATCTGCTGATGAAGGCTCCTCTGACCAAGAAGACATGAGTGACAGGGAGGAGGAGAGTGTGGCAGACAGCTCAGAAGGAGATCAATTATCTAGCTCCTCCTTGGATTCAGAACAAGAGTTAATGATACAGCCATGCATGCGGAGAGCGATGCATAGGCAGCAACAACTGAGAGATTATTATCAAAGAAAATGAGGCCACCTGTGGTTGGGTGGGGCTGTGGTAATTAGTGAGGCTGCTATAAATAGCAGCCTGTGGGTTTGGCCATTGTGGAGGATTATCTGATCATTGTGTTTCGTGACTGCTTTACTGACTTTGACTTTTTGTGTGCTGATTTTTCCCCGCTTTGAAACTAAACCAGAGCAAAGTGTGTTTCACTTTGTGAAAGAAGAAGGACTGTGAATTGCCTCCCAACTGCAAGCTAAGTATCACAGGACTGATAAGGGACTTGGATAAATTACCAGTTTGTTTGGAGACCAGTGCTCTTTGCTATACCAGTTTAAAGTGAATTTTCATTATAAAGAACATTGTTTTGAATTTTCAAACATGTGTGTGTCTGAAATTTGTACCTGTGAATTTTTGGGAGGATTCTACCAGAGAGCCCGACAGAACACCGGCAATGCTAGGACTCCAACTGCTGTAGCAGAGACCATCTCCAGTGTCAATAAGCCATGGAGCCACCACACCTCTAAAGTTAAACCCTTTAAATCAATCTCAGAATATTTATGTAGGAGATACAACATCTAACTTCAGGCCATTATAAATAGCACTGGAACAAGTGGGCTGGATATTCTGTGTATTTATTTTCTCCTGCAGCATAGCTTAAATAGCACAAAGAAAATTTCAGAAAACAATAGATGTCAGCAATCTGTTTTGAAAATTGGTATTCAACATCTTTGTGCGTAGACTAGTCTAATGCCGCTGCTGTTTCTTACAAGTTCAGTAGACTTAGCTGTGATTACAGCCAAACACTTTGATACTGGATTTCAATTTGCAATTGTAAGAATTTATGGAACCCTGTGTGGAGGAATTAATATCTGCGGAACAATTTCTGTAAGTACCACATTGATTCTTTTTTAACAGTACGAGTACTAGAAAACAAGAGGGGGGGAAAACAATTTAAAGAAACCAACATCACAATTGCTGTTGTGGTAAAAAAAGAAAGAAAGATAATTAGGAACAAAAAATATTTGCCAGACCAGCAAAAATCTAAGCAGTGCCTGGAAGGGCTCAATTTTATTTGGAAATCCATTACTTCTTAATACAATGCAATATAGTGATCTAGCGTGGCTTTCATACTATACCATCCTATTGCAGAGTTCATAGGAGAAATGGCAAAAGTAGTGTTTGGCCACAAGCTCCATTTTTTTTTTGGGGGGGGGGGCATGTGACATCAAAATACAAATAGAAAGAGGTTGGGGAATCTGACACAATCACACAATCCTACTTTCTTTGCCTTGACCTATAGCAAATTTATAGTAAAATAGTAGTAAAACTAATTAGTTTTACTACTATTAGTAAAATTATTAGTAAAACTATAATGAGGGCATATGCACCAAAGATAAATTCCTTGTGTGTCCAATCAAACTTGGCCAATAAAGAATTCTAATCTATCATTGTCACGACCTTTAAGAGGGCAAAATGATGCATCACAGGACAAAAATTTTTGAAACAAGGTCCAGTACCTCCAATGGACTGGTTTGCAGAGTGCATCCAAAGTTGTGAATACTTCAGTGCTATAGGCTGCTGTTTCACCTTGGGGTGGCTGCTATGATTTGCATTTTCAATGTTCCATGATAGTTTACCTGCCTGAAGTAAAGGGGAAGGCAGAGAAAAGGAGGGAAGGGAAAGTAGGTTGATTTGTAAGTAGGTTGACATGTATATATGTTAATCCCAGGCATGTTTAAATTCAATTACTGTGGATTTACCTACCACGTCTGCTGGAAGTTTGTTCCAAGGATCTACTACTCTTTCAGTAAAATAATATTTTCTCATGTTGCTTTTGATCTTTCCCCCAACTAACTTCAGATTGTGTCCCCTTGTTCTTGTGTTCACTTTCCTATTAAAAACACTTCCCTCCTGGACCTTATTTAACCCTTTAACATATTTAAATGTTTCAATCATGTCCCCCCTTTTCCTTCTGTCCTCCAGACTATACAGATTGAGTTCATTAAGTCTTTCCTGATACGTTTTATGCTTAAGACCTTCCACCATTCTTGTAGCCCGTCTTTGGACCCGTTCAATTTTGTCAATATCTTTTTGTAGGTGAGGTCTCCAGAACTGAACACAGTATTCCAAATGTGGTCTCACCAGCATTCTATATAGCGGGATCATAATCTCCCTCTTCCTGCTTGTTATACCTCTAGCTATGCAGCCAAGCATCCTACTTGCTTTCCCTACCACCTGACTGCACTGTTCACCCATTTTGAGACTGTCAGAAATCACTACCCTTAAATCCTTTTCTTCTGAAGTTTTTGCTAAGACAGAACTGCCAATACAATACTCAGATTGAGGATTCCTTTTCCCCAAGTGCATTATTTTACATTTGGAAACATTAAACTGCAGTTTCCATTGCTTTGACCATTTATCTAGTAAAGCTAAATCATTTACCATATTACAGATGCCTTGAGGAATATCAACCATATTGCACACTTTAGAGTCATCTGCAAATAGGCAAACCTTCCCTACCAAACCTCACCCTATGACACTCACAAACATATTAAAAAGAATAGGACCCAGAACAGACCCTTGTGGCACACCGCTTGTAACCTGACTCTGCTCAGAATACTCGCCATTAACAATAACTCTCTGATGTCTATGCTTCAGCCAGCTGCAAATCCATTGAACTATCCAGGGATTAAGTCCAATCTTCACTAATTTATCTATCAGCTCTTTATGTGGAACCATATCAAAGGCTTTGCTGAAGTCCAGGTAGGCAATATCCATGGCACCACCTTCATCCAACACCTTTGTGACATAGTCAAAGAAATCAATGAGATTAGTCTGACATGATTTGCCTTCAGTAAAGCCATGCTGATTTGGTCCAATAAGGTATTGTTTTTTAGGTGCTGATTTATCCTCTTTTTGAATAGAGTCTCCATCATTTTAACTACAACTGATGTCAAGCTAACTGGCCTGTAGTTACCAGCTTCTTCTCTACTGCCCTTCTTGTGAATAGGCACAACACTGGCCATTCTCCAGTCCTCAGGAACATCTCCTGTTAACAGGAATTGGTTAAACAAATCAGTCAGGGGGGTAGCAATGACAGATCTGAGTTCTTTAAGAACTCTGGGGTGGATGCCATCTGGACCCATTGCCTTATTTATCTTTAATCGTTCAAGTTCTTCTAAGACATCGGAAGGAAGGAAGGAAGGAAGGGAAGGGAGGGAGGGAGGAGGGGAGAGGGGAGAGGAGGAAGGAAAGGAGGGAGTCATTAGTGGGAGGAGATGGGTGATGGGAACAATGAGAAGATTAATAGTAGTGCAGTAGACTTAGTTTAAGAGTGTTGCGGGAATTATTTGTTTAGCAGAGTAATGGAGTTCGGGAAAAGGAAGAAACAAGTCCAAAGGAGTGACATACACAAAGTGAAATGCAATTCAGAAAAAAAAGATTAAAGTATTTTCAACATTATTTTAACCGCGAGTTGAGGGCAAGTTGGCTTTGGCAAATTGTCCCATTTGGAACTCCAGGAGACAAGCTGTTCCACTGACTAATTATTCTCACTAACAGGGGAATTTCTCCTTGTCTCCAGGTTGAATCTCTCTTTAACAAGCTTCCACCCTTTACTTCTTGTCCTACCCTCTGATGCTTTGGAGTCCATCCCCTCTTCTCTGTGACAGCCCCTCAAACAGACCTGCAGAGACCAACAGACATACAAAGTAATAAAAACCATCCCTGAAAGCCAAGCAGGAAAGAATGGCCTTGAAAAAAGGGGAAACAACTCTGTTAAAAATCCTATCCACCACTCCTGTGACTTAGACCTACCAATGATTCCAGAAGCACACCTTAAGCACAAGTCAAGAAAGGTGCTTGTTCAGTGAACACCATGAAGCTAAAATCAGCTTTCTTGACCTACATCCCGGTCAAATGTAAACAGGATTGTCTGAATCCAGAAACGTAATAAGGTCCACAGCACCATCTGTTGACTGCAACATTTTTTATTAAAAAATAATTCCAGATGGTTATTATTACCTGGGTGAACAATACTGTATAACAGCAACAAAAGAATAGGATAGGATGATGATGATGATTAATATTATTACAGTGGTACCTCTACTTACGAACTTAATTTGTTACGTGACCAGATTCTTAAGTAGAAAAGTTTGTAAGAAGAAGCATTTTTCCCCCTTAGGAATCAATGTAAAAGCAAATTATGTGCGTGATTGGGGAAACCACAGGGTGGGTGGAGGCCCTGTTTCCTCCCAGGAGATTCCTAGAGAGGCCCCACAGAGGCTTCTCCCCACCTTTTCCAACCCTGTTTCCTCCCAGGAGATTCCTAGAGAGGCCCCACGGAGGCTTCTCCCTGCCTTTTCCAACCCTGTTTCCTCCCAAGAGATTCCTAGAGAGGCCCCACGGAGGCTTCTCCCTGCCTTTTCCGACCTTGTTTCCTCCCAGGAGATTGCTAGAGAGGCCCCACAGAGGCTTCTCCCCATCTTTTCCAACCCTGTTTCCTCCCAGGAGATTCCTAGAGAGGCCCCACGGAGGCTCCTCCCCGCCTTTTCCAGTCCTGTTTCCTCCCAGGAGATTCCTAGAGAGGCCCCACAGAGGCTTCTCCCTGCCTTTTCCAGTTACAATTTTGGAGGCTCAGGTTTGTAAGTGGAAAATGGTTCTTGAGAAGAAGCAAAAAAATCTTGAGCACCCAGTTTTTATCTAGAAAAGTTTGTAAGCAGAGGCCTTCTTAGGTAGAGGTACCTCTGTATAAAGATCCTATATTGGGGCATGAAAATACAATTTAGCCTCCACATTCCTTATCGTCTTTGTTGCTCTTTTACGCACACTATCTTTATTTTTCCCACAGTGCAAACAATGGGTTGCTTGATGCTGTGAAAACAGGTACTTAATTGTACACTTCCTTAATATAGGCTCTGCTTTTGTTATTACCTGCTCATCTCCTTTCTCCTGTGATAAACCAGCAGCTGAGAAAAGATCTTCTAGCTTCTCCTTTCGTTAAGCAAAAAACCTTGTTGCTTCTGGGCCTATTGTGTTGTTTTCCTTGTGCTTTGTTGCAAACTGCAAATTAAAAGTGCCATATCTGCACGTTTCGTTTCGTACTACGCAAACCTAACCATTATTTTCCCATCTGCAGAGGAAGGATAAGCACTGCATTAATAGCTCCGATAAAGTAAATGGGGGGGGGAGAGAGATTTGTTGATTGTTTGTATAATTTAGCTGCAGAAATCACAATGTTTTTTTTCACAGTAGGCTTATTGTTGTTGTTTATTTTCCCTTTATTGTTCCTTGTTGGTGAATTAATGTTTTTCAAGAGATTTGGTTAAGATTCCAGGTGGACAGGGGGAAAAAAACTTGGTAGACTAGGTGGCAATGAGACTGAAATTTGAAATTCAAAACTCATCTCCACCAAATTAGACAGTTGACACCCTATTGTCTGCACTGGCTGCCGATCGGTTTCCAGTCGCAATTCAAAGTGTTGGTAATGACCTTTAAAGCCCTACATGGCATTGGGCCAGAATACATCCGGGACCGCCTTCTACCGCACGAATCCCAGCGGCTGATAAGGTCCCACAGAGTTGGCCTTCTCCAGGTCCCGTCAACCAAACAATGTCGTTTGGCGGGCCCCAGGGGAAGAGCCTTCTTTGTGGCGGCCCCGGCCCTCAGGAATCAACTCCCCCCGGAGATTAGAACAGCCCCCACCCTCCTTGTCTTTCGCAAGTTACTCAAGACCCACTTATATCCCCAGGCATGGGGGAACTAAGACATCTCCCCCAGGCTTTCTTATATTTTATTATTATTATTATTATTATTATTATTATTATTATTTATTGGATTTGTATGCCGCCCCTCTCCGCAGACTCGGGGCGGCTAACAACAGTGGTAAAACAACATGAACAATCCAATAAAAACAACTAAAAAACCCTTATTATAAAAAACCAAACATACACACAAACATACCATGCATAACTTGTAATAGCCTAGGGGGAAAGGATAACTTAACTCCCCCATGCCTGGCGACAAAGGTGGGTCTTAAGTAATTTGCGAAAGACAAGGAGGGTGGGGGCCGTTCTAATCTCTAGGGGGAGTTGGTTCCAGAGGGCCGGGGCCGCCACAGAGAAGGCTCTTCCCCTGGGGCCCGCCAAACGACATTGTTTGGTTGACGGGACCCAGAGAAGGCCAACTCTGTGGGACCTTATCGGCCGCTGGGATTCATGCGGTAGAAGGCGGTTCCGGATGTATTCTGGCCCAATGCCATGTAGGGCTTTAAAGGTCATTACCAACACTTCAAATTATTATTATTGTTGTTGTTGTTGCTGTTGTTGTTGTTGTTTTCAGATACCTTCTGTGTTGCTCAGCAATTAATCCCCTTCTTCATAATTTAAATCAAGATGAGTGCACACAGTGATTTTATGCTTGTAAGTTCTTCTTTCTTCTCAAATCTGAGTGCTCAGCATTACAGCATTGTACAAATCGATGGTGAGACTACATTTGGAGTACTGTGTACAGTTCTGGTCACCGCACCTCGAGAAGGGTATAATGGAACTGGAAAAGGTGCAAAAAAGGGTAACAAGAATGATGAAGGAAATGGAGCACTTCCCTTATGAAACCAGGTTGCAACACCTTGGTCTCTTCAGCTTTGAAAGACGGCATTTAAGGGATGACTTGCTCGAAGTGTATAAAATCATGCATGGGATAGAAAAGGTGGATAGAGAAAAATATTTTCTCTATCACACAATACTAGCATGAGGGGGCACTCAAAGCTCATAGGTAAGATAGTGAGGACAAATAAAGGGAAACATTTCTTCACCCAGAGGGTTGTTGGTTTATGGAATTCACTTCCAGAAGAGGTCGTGACAGCTGTCACCCTGGATAGCTTCAAGGCAGGATTAGACAGATTCATGCATGCCAAATGTATCGGTGGTTATTGAAACAAATGTCCACGTGCCGCCTCTATGTTGGTCAAGTCAGGCGGGATTCCCTTGGGTACCATTTGTTGGGGGTCAAGGGAAAGGGAGGGTTTTGCCTTCTCTTTCTGCTCAAGATCCCCATGTACAATTGTATGACACAGAATGCTGGACTCAATGGGCTTTGGCCTGATTCAGCATGGCTCTTCTTATATTCTTATTAATAATTCCTGCTGGCCCATGCCCGACTGCCATCTAGGCTAGGCTAGGCTAGGCTAGGCTAGGCTAGGCTAGGCTAGGCTAGGCTAGAATAGAATAGAATAGAATAGAATAGAATAGACCACCACTTGAAGCTTTCAATGACATCCATCTATATTCCCTCCTCCTCCTCCCCTCCTCCTCCTCCTCCCCCTCCTTAATGTCATGAGAAAAGAAACTGCCTTATACCCACTTATAATAAATCATAATAATGAAAATTGTCCATGAGTATATTCTACTCCCACAAAAAAGGAACTATATTTTTCTTTCAAGTGGAATCAGGGTTTATTTAAGGAGGATCTGTTGTGTTTGCTCTATTGACCCCATGCACCAAATTGTTCATTCCATGGTGTGGAATAGAGGAAGAATCATCTGTTGTCCTACTTTCCAACTCCACTCAGCATCTCTTACATTAATAAAAAGGTTAAGGTTGGAATAAACAAAGACGATTCCTATAGGGATTGTCCATGTTGATGAAAGATGCTTGTTGTTATCTTCAAAGTCCTACAAAGCCTGGAATTTTTTCTGCCTATAATTTCTTCTGCCTGTTCCACCAGATCAAGTATAGGCCAAGCCCCATCAGTGAAGTAATGTCACTTTGTCCTTAATAGTCCTTCTCTGTCTTCTGAAGTCTGCCTTCTTTGTCATAGGGCTATCTCATGGAACAACCTTCTCCAAAATATTTATTTAGGACCAGATTATCTTTGGGACCATCTTCTGCATCATGTATCTCAAGGCCAGTTAGGTCCCACAGAGTCGGCCTTCTTCGGGTCAATGTCAACTGGTGGGGCCTAGGGGAAGAGCCTTCTCTGTGGTGGCCCTGGCCCTCTGGAACAAATTCCCTCCAGAGATATATACCGCCCCCTCCCTCCTGGTCTTTCATAAAGCTTTAAAAACCTACCTCTGCTGGCGGGGATGGAGGCCGCGAGTGATGAGACTGTCTCCAACCATTATTAGATATGATTGGATAAAACTGGATGAATGTGTGTGAGTGTATACGGGGTTTTTTTAAATGCTTTTTTTAGTAAATTTTCATAATTTTATAGTCATTTAGATTTCTTATATATTGCTATATTTAATGTTGTACACTGCCCTGAATCATTTTGAGAAGGACGGCATAGAAATCAAATAGATAGATAGATAGATAGATAGATAGATAGATAGATAGATAGATAGATAGATAGATAGATAGATAGATAGATAATTTTTTTAAAAAAATATTTATCAACAAGTACAAGGAAACAGAACACATAAAAAATGGCACAAATAAATGGATATAAAGAAGCAACACATGAGTACATACAAATAGATACAGTAGGACAGGAATGGTAAGAACGTTGGTGTACTTATGCACATCCCCTTAGGGACCTCTTAAGAAATGTGTAAGGTCCACAATAGGCAGTTTTTACGGTAAAAGGTATAGGGGTTAGAGAAACTAACAACAGGATCAGGTAAAGTGTTCCAGATATTTATTACTCTATTGCAGAAAGTCATATTTTCTGCAATCAAGATTAGAGGAAATTACATTTAGTTTGTTTGTATCCATCGATAGCCCTAATGTTATTATGATTGAAATTAAAATAGTCGTTAACAGGTAGGATGTTAAGGTAGATGATCTGGTCTACTAAGCTTAGGTCAATGTAGATGGGCATAGTTCAAGGTTATCCAGACCTAAAATTTCAAGTCTGCAGGAATAAGGAAATTTATTGTGAGTAGAGGAGTTGAGTGAGTACTCTTCTTGTAAAATACCTCTGGACTTTCCCTAATGTATTAATGTCCGAAATACAGAGTGGGTTCCAAACAGGTGAGCAATATTCAAGGATAGATCTGGCAAAGGTTTTGTATGCCCTAGTTAGAAGTATAATGTTACCAAAGATAACATAAAACAATGTTGACAATTCTTTCTTTCTTTCTTTCTTTCTTTCTTTCTTTCTTTCCTTCATTCCTTCCTTCCTTCTTTCTTTCTTTCTTTCTTTTTTCTTTTTCCTTTCTTTCTTTCTTTGTGCCATTTTGTGCAACGGTTCATCATATGTTTTAGCCTCCAGACCCCTCTTAGTTGTTCTTGTCTGCCCTCTTTTTAGAGATTTAACTCTCTTGTTCTCCCTGTTTTGCTGATACTGTCCTCACACTCACTAGATTGGTGCTATCTGTAGTTTTAAAAAAATGCTCCTATTAGGAAAGGCATAAATAAAGATGAATAAATCTGAACATTTCAGCTTTTCTTCATTTTGCATTTTGAGGAATATGTCAAGGTTGTTCACTCTGAAAGACATTCATCACTGTGATTATGGTATCTCTCCTGTCAGGTAAGAGAATGAATTTTAGAAACTGGAAAAGTAGCATCCGTATAGATGTTCAGGATTGGATTTAGCACATGTATAAGTTATGTCCTTTTGAAAGTCAGTTTTGTCTACGTATCCAATATGTATTACTTTGGCATACATTTCAGGATATTTTACAACACTTAAATGTTTTTTTAAAAAATTAGAAAATGTTTAACATTGGGCATATATGGGGTGTATACTGTATGTGATATCCTTGAACTGTATAATTTTATTTTCTTCTTTTCTTTCATTTGTTATTGTTGATCAGATGGCCTTTTCTCTCTACTGTATTGTTCTGCCGTATTGTACTGTATTGTTCTGTATTGTTCTCTGGTAGGAGCCTCCCAAAAATTCAAGGGTACAAATTTCAGACACACACACACGTTTGGAAATTCAAAACAATGCCGCCGGCGACTCACCAGCCGGCGCGGGGTTGCGGCGTGGGACCGGGCAAGGAGGCCGCCATGTTGGGGGCGGAGCCTGCGGCCCCTCGTCATCCCTAGGGGCCGCAGTGACGAAGTTTGGTGGCGCGGGCCACCCATTGGCTGGGCGAGGGTGAGGCAGCCCTATAAAAGGGGCTGCCTTGTGGCGCAGTTACCCTCGCCCGGCAGTTTGGAGACAGCCCTGCTGCTCCCGGCTCGTCAGAAGAAGGCCCGAAGGCCCGAAGGCACAGAAGCGCGTGGGCGGCGAGCCGAGGCTCGCGCCGGCAGCCCGCTTTGCGAGGGGAGCCCGGCAGGCTTGGAGGCCGGCGTGCGCGTTGGGGCGGCAATTTTGGAGGCTTGGACCGGCGGTGCCCGGCGAAGACAGCGCGGCCAGGCCCGGAGGCCTCAGCAGTCGCGTGGGCGGCATCAGGAGGCCCGGGCTGACAGCGCCAGAGGCATCGGCTGTTGGTCGGGCCTCTTCTGGTTTGGAGGGGGGTGGATCAATGGCAAGGGGCGGCAGGGCACAATCAGGGGCCCGGCAGCGGGCGGCGGGGGGGCAGGCCGGCGTTCTGGGCAACCCCCCCATTGAGCCCCGCCGCACGGGACGGAGAAGGGCCCCCAAGAGGGCTTGGGGGGAGGCCCCTGGGGCGGAGCAGGCCAGCAGGCCAAGCGGGGAGGGCAGCTCCAGGGGGGAGGGGGCCACCAGGGGGCGGGCCCCAAGGCGCCAGGGGGTGACCCCTAGGGCAACAGGCCGCCGCCAGGGGAGGGCCCCATCCAGAGGGCCACGTGGCAACAGGAGGGAGTTTCCTGCTCCTGGGGAGGGGGAACCCAGCCCATTTGAAACGAGTGGGTCTGATGAGGGGTCCCCCATGGCTCGGGCAGTTGCGAATGAGGGTACAGGGGAGGAGTCAGTCTCTGTATCTTCACACCTTCTTTCTGCTTTACTGGAAAAATTGGATGAAGGGCCAAGGAAGAGGGGCCGATCCCGGCACGAGGACGCCGGGGGTGCCATGAGAGCAGAGGAGACCCGAAGCTCATCGGAATCTGAAGAAAGATCTCAGAGGGTGCGCTCCGACCGGCGCGCCAAGAAAAGGCGCAAGGGGAGACGTGGAAGCAGGGCCGCTTCTGCCTCGGAAGAGGCTGATGACGACTCTTCACATTGGGGTGAGTGCCCGGTGCCCGGGCATCGTTAGTCCCGGCCACGGGGACCACGAGGCAGGGTACGGGCGGTCAAACGCAGGTCACATAAATCACATAGCACATGGCGTTCGCGCACGGCGGCCCAGGTATGGGGGAGGGGCCGACAACACGGGAGGACTAAGAGGGGCAGGAAAAGGAGGGACCCCTCAAGGGATAGCTCGGAGTCCACGACCACAGAGTCCACTGATACCTCCACTGTCGACAGCGACAACCCTTTTGCCCCTGGCCTCCCTGACACTCCGCTTAGCATGCACATGTCACAGGCCCTTAAGCGAAAGATTTGGCGCGGGGCCTATGTCGATATATTTAAGATTCTGTTGCCAAAAAAATCTAAGAAGGACAAGGACAGGGAAGGTAAGAAGGGGGCTGTGGAGTCCAAGGACGTCAAGATGGATAAAGGAATTTTATCATGGGCATACGCCTTTCTGGCATATCATTCAGTGGTTGTTGAAGACGATGTTCACAAGACCCATGAGCTTATCCTATATATGAATATGATATTACGGGCTTACCAGGAGTTTGGTGGGGAGGCGTGGAAGCAATACGATGAGGATTTTAGGAGGTTTGCCGCACACAATAGGCACTGGCCGTGGGACATGCGGCACAACGATTTGTGGCTTCAAGCCACGCAGCAACCCGCTACCCCGGCTAGCGGGCGGACGCCTACAGGCCACCTGCTGTTGACCCAGGGAAAAGAGGCTACCCTCCCCCGCCCGGGGGCGGTCTCGGGGACCCAGGGCTCGGCGCAGCGGGGTGCGACGAGTTCGCCCTTTCGGATCCAGCCATACTGTTACGAGTACGGCGCCAGAGGAGCCTGTGCCAGGCCAGCTTGTCGCTTTCGCCATGCCTGCTCATTGTGTAATGGCAGACACCCGATATCAGCCTGCTTTAGGGGCAGGGGGGGAGGCGGCAACAAACCAGCAGTTGGCCTGGCTAAGGCCCAGGTGCCTGGAGCTCAGGGCAAGGGGGCCAACCCCCATTAAATTGGATAGGTTGAAAGACAGGCTTGGGGGTTTTCGCCCTAAGAAAGAGGCCGAGTTCTTGGTTACAGGTTTTTCGGAGGGTTTTAGAATTCCGTACAGGGGGCCCAGGATTGCTTGCCTGGCTAAGAACCTTAGGTCAGTTTCCGGAATGGAACAGGTGGTTCGGGAGAAAATTATGAAGGAGGTGCGGGAGGGCCGGGTGCTGGGCCCCTTTAAGGAGCCGCCCCTGCCTTCTCTGCAAGTATCCCCCCTGGGAGTGGTGCCCAAGCGTGCGGCGGGGGAGTTCCGGCTTATTCACCACCTGTCTTTTCCTCCGGGCAACTCAGTTAATGATCATATTCCTGATGACCTGTGTTCGGTGCGCTATACCTCCTTTGATACGGCGGTCTCGGTGGTTCGAGAGTGCGGTCCGGGGGCCCTGATGGGTAAGTGCGATATCAAGTCGGCCTTCCGGCTGTTGCCGATTCACCCCGAGGATTTCGACCTCTTAGGTTTTCAGTTTGAGGGAGGGTTCTTTGTTGATCGGGCCCTCCCGATGGGTTGTTCAGTTTCTTGTTCATTGTTCGAGAAGTTCAGTTCCTTCCTAGAATGGGCCCACGTGAGGAGTTCTGGGATTCGGTCAGTGGTCCATTACTTAGATGATTTTCTTTTCGCGGGGCCGGCGGGTTCCGACGAATGCCAGCGGGGAATGGCAGGTTTTCAGGGTTTGTGCGGGGACCTCGGCGTGCCTTTGGCGCATGAGAAGACCGAGGGGCCCACCACTAGGCTTACATTCCTGGGCATTGAGGTGGACTCAGTTGCCCAGACCTGCCGGCTTCCGGACGACAAACTAGCGAAGCTTCGGGACACAGTTAGGGTTGTTAGGGCCGCCAGAAGGGTGACCCTTAGGCAGGTGCAGGAACTGGCGGGTATGTTGAACTTCGCTTGCAGGGTAATAGCGCCAGGTAGGGCATTTATGTTTAGGCTTTACCAGGCAACGGACGGCCTCTCCAAGCCGCACCACAGAATCCGCTTGACAGCTAGCGTAAGGAAGGACCTGGGGGTGTGGCAGGAATTTTTGCAGATGTATAATGGGGTCTCCTTCTGGAGACAGGACATGCTGTTGAAAGGCGACTTCCAAGTGAAATCCGACGCAGCCGGAGCAGTTGGTTTTGGGGTGGTCTGGAAGGATAGGTGGTTTAGGGCAGACTGGCCTCAAGAGTGGCAGGGCACCGCAGTGTGCAGGGACTTGACGTTCTTGGAGCTGTTCCCAATTGTCGTGGCTATCGAGCTGTGGTCCCCTAGCTTCACCGATAGGACGATACATTTTTGGTGCGACAACATGGCGGTTGTACATGTCGTCAACACACTTTCTTCCAAGAACGAGAGAGTGATGGGTTTGGTGCGTCACATGGTGGTTAGGTGCTTGGCCCGGAACATGCTTTTCCGGGCACACCATGTCCCGGGGATCAGGAATGGGGTAGCAGATGCCTTGTCAAGGGGGCAGTTGGCTAGGTTCCGGCTGCTTGCCCCACAGGCCGCGGAACAACCGGAGGCACCCCCCCCGCTCCTGTGGCAGATTGGAGAGCCGACGTGAACAGGGCAATCGACCTGTCCATAGCAGCAAGTACCAGGAGGTCCTACCAGCGGGCAGGTAGGGAATTTTGGGTTTTTCGTCAGGATAAGCGGTACGACCAGCTTTGGCCGGCCCCGGTGGAGCACTTGCTGGAGTTCTGTTCCCTTAGTAAACGCCGGGGGTTGTCGGCCCGCACTATTCGGGGCAAACTGGCCGGCCTGGCTTTCATAGCCAAGTCCAGGGGTTTCGTGGATAACACAGGTGACTTCAGGATTAGAAAGGCATTGGAGGGGTGGGTCAGGGAGAGGGGCCCGCCCCGGGGTGATAGGAGACGCCCCCTCAAGTTGGCCCATTTACGGGTTTTGGGTGACTTGTGGGACAAGCTGTGTCGCTCCCAGTATGAGGCAGCCCTTTACCGCGCGGTTGCGGTTACGTTGTTTTTTGGTGCGTTTCGTATAAGCGAGGTTTTGGCGGCTTCCAAGTTCGATCACTCTGGCCGCGCCTTTACAGCTAGGGACATTCGATTTCGGCGGGGCTCAGTTTTCCTTCGTCTGCGCTGCTCCAAAACAGATCAGAGGGGCCGGGGCGTGACGGTCCAGCTTTCCAAGACCAGCCAGAGGAAGGTGTGCCCGGTGGGGGCAATCTCATCGTATTGGGGCATCCGGGGAAGCTACCCCGGCCCGCTTTTCTGCCATGCATCCGGGGACCCTCTCACTAGGTACCAGTTCTGGGCTGTGGTAACCAAGGCCCTGGCCCGGATGGGCCTGGACCCCAGGCGTTACGGGACGCACTCTTTCAGGATTGGCGCAGCCTCTTTTGCAGCCGAAGTTGGTTTCAGCACGCCAGACATACGCGCGGTGGGCCGTTGGCGTTCTACGGCGTTCCGGGCCTACATCCGTCCTTAGGTGAGTAGGGGCGGGACAGGGCGCGGCCCAGGTGGCCGATTCTAATGCTACTTTGTTTTTGTCTCTCCCCCCCCCCCACTTTTTAGATGACGTGCAGGGGGCCTGTAGAGTCCTGATCTGTGGCCACAGCATGGTATACTGGGCCGAGCGGCGGGCCCAGGAGACAACGCCAGGCACGCAGTTGCAGCTGGACCGGCATGTTAGGGTGCAATGGCTGGGTCGTAGAGGCCTACGATGGTTGGAGCTACTTCCCTTGCTGTTCAACAGCGGGAAGGTGCAGGGGGTGCCGGGATGGTTGGTCTTGCATTTGGGAGGCAATGACCTGGGTGCTATTACGGGCGTTGACTTGCTGTGGCACATTTGGGATGGATTGCAGGTTATTTGGAAGCGGTGGCCGGACACCCGCATCCTCTGGTCCAACATTTTGCCCCGTAGGGTTTGGAGACATGCTAGAAATCCCAGGGCCGTCGACGGGGCTAGGAAGAGGGTCAATCGAGCAGTCAGGAAATGGTTACTCCGTGAAGGGGGTGGGGTGATCGACCACCCCGACATTCGGGCATCCCTCAGGGACTTATATAGGCAGGACGGAGTTCATCTGTCAGAAAGGGGTAATGACAAATTTCTAGCGGACCTGCAGAGGTGCCTGCACACTCATGTGCAGGGGGGGGGAGCAGGGGGAATAAATTAAAATTTCACCCCCTGCTGTGGCCGATAGGGGGCGGAAATGGGCGTAAGCAGCAACGGTGATCTCCTTTAGGGTCACCTCTACTGAGGTGAAGGGGGGATCTTCCTCGCGGATTACAGGGCTCGACCGGCCTGGGTTCGTTGAGGGGGGTTTCTCCTGTGGCTCGCTGCATGGATATTATCGGTGACCAGTGGCGAGCCATCCCACACGCCAAGGGGGCGTAGCCAGGGGCAGGGCGCAGGTGTAATTTTACCATGACCCTGCACCCAGGCATGGAGCTTTCGCCCTGAAGTTGCTCAGTTGAGTTTGTGTTGAAGTTAACTCCACCCCCATTTGAGTTTATGCACCACTGCAGGTCACGTGGGCTTATTTGGTTAATTAGTTAATTAAGTTGAGTTAATAAAAGTGACCCTATTTATACCCATTACTGTTGTCCGACTGTTACTCCGCCTGCGCCGCAATGCCGCCGGCGACTCACCAGCCGGCGCGGGGTTGCGGCGTGGGACCGGGCAAGGAGGCCGCCATGTTGGGGGTGGAGCCTGCGGCCCCTCGTCATCCCTAGGGGCCGCAGTGACGAAGTTTGGTGGCGCGGGCCACCCATTGGCTGGGCGAGGGTGAGGCAGCCCTATAAAAGGGGCTGCCTTGTGGCGCAGTTACCCTCGCCCGGCAGTTTGGAGACACCCGCCCACCCTCCCTCTGCTACAGGGTACATATGATGGGTCGCCCACGGTGGGGCCGAGTAGGAATTTTTTACAACCACAGCAAATTGGCCCAGCTCTGGTTGTTTTTTCGCCTGCTCTACTCTGTACGTTGGAGTTGTGGTTAGGGGGTGGTCTCACCGACTAGTGCCCCCCCCCCTCAAGGTCACTGGGGGGGGGTTGGCCGATAGGGGGCGGAAATGGGCGTAAGCAGCAACGGTGATCTCCTTTAGGGTCACCTCTACTGAGGTGAAGGGGGGATCTTCCTCGTGGATTACAGGGCTCGACCGGCCTGGGTTCGTTGAGGGGGGTTTCTCCTGTGGCTCGCTGCATGGATATTATCGGTGACCAGTGGCGAGCCATCCCACACGCCAAGGGGGCGTAGCCAGGGGCAGGGCGCAGGTGTAATTTTACCATGACCCTGCACCCAGGCATGGAGCTTTCGCCCTGAAGTTGCTCAGTTGAGTTTGTGTTGAAGTTAACTCCGCCCCCATTTGAGTTTATGCACCACTGCAGGTCACGTGGGCTTATTTGGTTAATTAGTTAATTAAGTTGAGTTAATAAAAGTGACCCTATTTATACCCATTACTGTTGTCCGACTGTTACTCCGCCTGCGCCGCAATGTTCTTTATCACAAAAGTCAAAATAAACTAAGCACTCTTTTTGTATTTCAAAGAGCACTCGTCCCAAAACAACCGGATAGTCTGTACAATTTCCCTTAAGCAGTCATTAAGTACTTAGCTAGCAGCTGTGAAGAAACTTCACACTCCTTCTTCTTCCAATAAAGTGACACACACACACACACACATGTTGCTCTGCTTTGGTTTCAAAGGTGTGAAAAATCAACAAACAAAGTCCAGAAAACAGTAACACAGGATTCCTGAAGAATGCAATCAGATACTCTTCCACAACGGGCAAACCCACACGCTGCTATTTATAGCAGCAGCCCTAATTACTGGAGCCCCACCCAAACACAGGTGGCCTCTCTTATCTCCTGTAATATTTATTTATCTATCTATCTATCTATCTATCTATCTATCTATCTATCTGTCTATCATCTATCTATCTATCTATCTATCTATCTATCTATCTATCTATCTATCTATCTATCTATCTATTTATTAGATTTGTATGCCGCCCCTCTCCGAAGACTCGGGGCGGCTAACAACAATGAAAAGACAATGTAAATATGTTCTTACTTGGTCTCTTCCATGCTAATTCTGCGCTTCATCCAAATCAATGGATGATAATGGAGATTGACCGCCTGGCCTGTGTGCCAAGCCCCCCTCTTCCAAGTCACTCCCACCTTCTTCTTCGTCCGAGGAAACTAAACTCTGAACTGACTCTGTCGGCAATAACACAGGCCTGTGACATGTTGAAGTTTCCCCTGCATCCACCTCCACATTCCCTGGGGCAGGAGCTGGGCCAGAGCCAACCACAACACTGTATATACACTGCTCAAAAAAATAAAGGGAACATTTAAGCAACACACTATAACTCCAAGTTATATTTCAAACGTCTTTGAAATCAAACTGTTCACTTAGGAAGCAACATTGATTGACATGCTGTTGTGCACATTCAACAGAACAAAGTATTCAGTGAGAATATTTCATTCATTCAGATCTAGGATGTGTTATTTTACTGTCCCCTTTATTTATTTATTTTTGAGCAGTGTATATTTCTGTGCATTCTCTTAAAGCTTCTGGCAAAATAAGAAAAAAGAAAGAAACATACACCACCCTCAATATTCATTTTAGTAACCTGGAATTAAGGATAAATTTCCTAACAATGAGGACAATTATCCAGTGGAACAGCTTGAGTGCTTCATTACTGGATGTTTTTAAGAAGAGCCTAGACCAGTGATGGTAAACCTTTTTTTTGTTGTTTGCATGCACATGCCTCCCCATGCATATTAAGCCCCCTCGCTGCCCCCCGCAGATGTGTACAGACCTTTCTAAAGCCTGGTAGGTGAGAAAAAAATGCCCAAACGGGCAAACCGGAAGTTCAGAAAATGCACTTCCGGTTTGCCCATTGTGCTGTTTTTTGCACTCCGGGGCTTCAGGTTCAGGCAGAGCCCCAGGTTCAAATCCCAGTAAGGGGACACAATCTGAAGTTAGTTGGGGGAATGATCAAAGGCAACATGAGAAAATATTATTTTACTGAAAGAGTAGTAGATCCTTGGAACAAACTTCCAGCAGACGTGGTTGGTAAATCCACAATAACTGAATTTAAACATGCCTGGGATAAACATAGATCCATCCTAAGATAAAATACAGAAAATAGTATAAGGGCAGACTAGATGGACCATGAGGTCTTTTTCTGCCGTCAGTCTTCTATGTTTCTATGTTTCTAGGATATGACTGGATGATGAGAGCAAATAAGCTGGAAATGATTCTATACTAGTCTCCCTTCCTTTTCATTATCAGCAAAAATATGTTATAGATTATAGTTGTCAGCTATAAAAAGTTTATCTGCCTTGGAATATAGCCCCTGTGAGGGCTGAGAGGTTTTTTATGCGCCTCCCATATTTGGGTATAAAAAGGTGACTCATATAATTAAATATAACCCTTCCCTGCTACATGCTAATAAGGAAGAAAGCCTGTAGTCTAGAGACTAAGGCCACTCCCTTACAAGGCAGAGGCTGCAGGTTCAAATCCCAGCAAGGTTATGGCTGGCTGAGGAGAGCAAATAAGCTTGAAATAGATCTATACTACTCTCATTCCTTTTCATTATCAGCAAAAATATGTTACACACCTATAACATTTATTTATTTATTTATTTATTTATTTATTTATTTATTTATTTATTTATTTATTTATTTATTTATTTATTTATTTATTTATTTATTTATTTATTTATTTATTTATTTATTTATTTATTTATTTATTTATTTATTTATTATTTAGATTTGTATGCCACCCCTCTCCGCAGACTCGGGGCGGCTCACAACAGAATACAACAATTCATAATAAATCTAAATTGTAATTTAAAATATTTTAAAAAAACCATTTACTAAGCAAACATACATACAAACATACCATGCATAAATTGTATATGCCCAGGGGAAATGTCTCAGTTCCCCCATGCCTGATGACAAAGGTGCGTTTTAAGGAGCTTACGAAAGGCAAGGAGAGTTGGGGCAGTTCTAATCTCTGGGGGGAGTTGGTTCCAGAGAGTCGGGGCCGCCACAGAGAAGGCTCTTCCCCTGGGGCCCGCCAACCGACATTGTTTGGTTGATGGGACCCGGAGAAGGCCCACTCTGTGGGACCTAATCGGTCGCTGGGATTCGTGCGGCAGAAGGCGGTCTCGGAGATATTCTGGTCCAATGCCATGAAGGGCTTTAAAGGTCATAACCAACACTTTGAATTGTGACCGGAAATTGATCGGCAACCAATGCAGACTGCGGAGTGTTGGTGAAACATGGGCATACCTAGGTAAGCCCATGACTGCTCTCGCAGCTGCATTCTGCATGATCTGAAGTTTCCGAACACTTTTCAAAGGTAGCCCCATGTAGAGAGCATTACAGTAGTCGAACCTTGAGGTGATGAGGGCATGAGTGACTGTGAGCAGTGAGTCCCGGTCCAGATAGGGCCGCAACTGGTGCACCAGGCGAACCTGGGCAAACGCCCCCCTCGCCACAGCTGAAAGATGTTTCTCTAATGTGAGCTGTGGATCAAGGAGGATGCCCAAGTTGCGGACCCTCTCCGAGGGGGTCAATAATTCCCCCCCCCCCAGGGTGATGGACGGACAGATGAGATTGTCCTTGGGAGGCAAAACCCACAGCCACTCCGTCTTATCCGGGTTGAATTTGAGTCTGTTGACACCCATCCAGACCCCAACAGCCTCCAGGCACCGGCACATCACTTCCACTGCTTCGTTGACTGGACATGGGGTGGAGATGTAAAGCTGGATAGCTAGAGATATAGATAATAGAGAGATAAGAGATAGAGATGGAGAAATAAAATAGAAAGGGGATCATTTATATACTTGTCTTTAAAATCCAGATAAAAAATTATCATGCTCGGTAGATCAAGGCAGAATGCTCTATTTCTAAATGAGTGTTATTTCTGCTTCAAACAAGCAGGTTTTTCTCTACAGGTTTCCCCACGGATTACAAAGTAATAATGTTTGAATAGCAGCACTGGTGGTTTCTCTCGCCTTCTCTGGCAAACAGAAAAGATCAGCAGGTTGTTGAGAAAATACTGGACAATCAGTGGAATCCACTGAGGATTCTCAAGACAGGCCTCATTATTTCTGTGATCAAGGTCAAAAATTAGGAGAGGACTAGATGCTTGCGGGATTATGGGGTTATGGGGTTTTAATTATCATTGCTGTCGATTTCTTCTTATTGTATTGTTTTTTATTGTTGTAAGCTGCCCAGAGTCCTATGGGATTGAGCAGCATAGAAGTCTGTTAGTATGTCTTGGTACGAAACCTTCAACACACATTAAGCAGAGTTGTTGTGGTGTAGGAAATATGAATTAGCCAGACAATGACTCAGACTTAGTATCAATGTATATACAACAATATTATTATTTAAAAATATGCAGAATAAACAATATAATACTCTAATAGTTTACAAACCACACACCCAGCAAGAATACAGCTCATGGCAAATATATATCTCTAACAAAGTAACTCCCCCCAAAGGGAAGGGTGTTGGCGCCCTCTTATGGGTAACCAGTAATATTTCCTTAAAGGTACAGTCTGAGAAAAATCCAAAGACTTTCCTAAATAAAGAAGATTGGTTGATAAATAGAGTAGGGTAGGGTAGGGTAGAGTAGAGTAGAGTAGAGTAGAGTAGAGTAGAGTAGAGTAGAATAGAGTAGAATAGAGTAGAATAGAGTAGAATAGAGTAGAATAGAATAGAATAGAATAGAATGGAATGGAATGGAATGGAATGGAATAGAATAGAATAGGGAATGGAATGGATTAGAGTAGAACAGAACAGAACGGAACGGAACAGAACGGAACAGAACAGAATTGCAATGCTGATCGAGCCCTCAAATAAATCCAGTTTGATACCCCTACTTTAAAGTGCCCGAGAGTGAAAGGAAGGGACTTCTCAATATGATAGATAAAGAGACACTAATGTGTGGGGCAAGGGATCTGATTTACTTGAAGTTATATTCTGTTTTTTTAAGTGTTCCCTTTATTTTTTTTGAACAATGTAGTTTAAATCCCCACCCTAACCTCTCTGTGGCAGCACCTCAACAATTCCCCTCAGACTATTCTCACACACTATATTCTGGGGTGGTGCAGTGGTTAGAGTGCAGCACTGCAGGCTACTTCAGTTAACGGCTACTTATAGTTCAGCAGTCAGCAGTTCAAATCTCACCACCGGCTGAAGCTTGACTCAGCCTTCCATCCTTCCGAGGTGTTGTGGTTAGCTCTGGCCCAGCTCCTGCAGGCCTGTTTTGCCCCCGGTGGAATCTGATGATGAAGGCTCCTCTGACCAAGAAGACATGAGTGACAGGGAGGAGGAGAGTGTGGCAGACAGCTCAGAAGTAGATCAATTTTCTAGCTCCTCCTTGGATTCAGAACAAGAGTTCATGATACAGCCACGCATGTGGAGAGCGATGCATAGGCAACAACAACTGAGAGATTATTATCAAAGAAAATGAGGCCACCTGTGGTTGGGTGGGGCTGTGGTCATTAGTGAGGCTGCTATAAAGAGCAGCCTGTGGGTTCGGCCATTGTGGAGGATTATCTGATCGTTGTGTTTCGTGACTGCTTTGCTGACTTCGACCTTTTGTGTGCTGATTTTCCCCCGCTTTGAAACTAAACCAGAGCAAAGTGTGTTTCACTTTGTGAAAAAAGAAGGACTGTGAATTGCCTCACAGCTGCAAGATAAGTATCACAGAACTGATAAGGGACTTGTACAAATTACCAGTTTGTTTGGAGACGAAGGCTCTTTGCTATACCAAAAGAGGGCTTGGTTTAAGTGAACTTTCAGTATAAAGAACATTGTTTTGAATTTTCAAACGTGTGTGTGTCTGAAATTTGTACCTGTGAATTTTTGGGAGGAGTCTACCAGAGTGCCTGACAGAACACGAGGTAGGTAAAATGAGGTCCCAGATTGTTGGGGGCAAAAGGTTGAACCACTTAGAGAGGGTTGTAAAAGCACTATGAAACGGTATATAAGTATAGATGCTTATTGCTATTCATTCAATCTAGTATTTGCACACTTGCCATTTTTGCCGTTTCCATTTTTCTTCCAGTAGAAGTGGATAAAGGGGAGAGAATATTGACTGTGTAAAATGCTGGTTTCAGGCCAAACGTTCTCATTGCTTTTGTTTCCATCTTGCTATTTCTCATCTTGGGGTTTCCCGACATTGTGTGAGATTTATATCCTGCTTTTCTTCAGAAGCTCAAGAGATGTGCGTAAAGGCTTCCTCCTTCTTATTTATTTATTCTTCCCTCCAACCAGATCCTTTTGGGAGACATCAGGCTGACACAAAATGACCAGACCAAGGTGACTCAATGAGTTTCCAAAACATACAAGACATTTGGGGGGAAGTGTCCTCCATCCCAACCCAACACCTTAAGCGCTTCCCCACAGTTGATTATACTAGAAAATTAAACCTCCACATATTTTTTTTTTTTAAAAAAGGAAATCTAAGCTGGTATTTAACTTCCCTACTGACTTCTCAATTTATTTATTTTCTTTTGGACAAATTGGATTTTTAAGTGAATCAAGATCTCCATCTACTGGTCAAAGGGTGATCCTATTTCTTAAACAACTTGCATTTTATGAACAATTTCAAGAAGCGTACAGGCAGTTAGTTAGTTAGTTAGTTAGTTAGTTAGTTAGTTGGTTGGTTGGTTGGTTGGTTGGTTGGTTGGTTGGTTGGTTGGTTGGTTGGTTGGTTGGTTGGTTAGTTTAGTTAGTTAGTTAGTTAGTTAGTTAGTTAGTTAGTTAGTTAGTTAGTTAGTTAGTTAGTTAGTTAGTTAGTTTGTTAGTTTGTTAGTTTGTTAGTTTGTTAGTCTGTTAATCTGTTGGTCAGTCTGTCAGTCAGTCAGTCTGTCTGTCTGTCTGTCTGTCTGTCTGTCTGTCTGTCTGTCTATCTATCTATCTATCTGGTTGGTTGGTTGGTTGGTTGGTTGGTTGGTTGGTTGGTTGGTCCAATACACAAAACATATTGAGGGGAATAGGCATGAAGTATTACATATAAGGAAAACATAATGAAAATAGAGGAGAAGATATATGAAAGGGAGAGAGATATATGACATATGGGACAAGGGGAGACAAATTGGACAGGGGACGAAAGGCACACTGGTGCACTTATGCACGCCCCTTACTGACCTCTTAGGAACCTGGCGAGGTCAATCGTAGAGAGTCTAAGGGAGAAATGTTGGGGGTTAGGGGTTGACACTACTGAGTCCGGTAATGAGTTCCACGCTTCGACAACTCGATTGCTAAAGTCATATTTTTTACAGTCGAGCTTGGAGCGATTAATGTTGTGTTTGAATTTGTTGCGTGCTCTTGTGTTGTTGTGGTTGAAGCTGAAGTAGTCATTGACAGGCACGATGTTGCAGCATATGATTTTGTGGGCAATACTTACATTGTGTTTTAGGCATTGTAGTTCTAAGCTTTCTAGGCCTAGGATTGATAGTCTGTTTTCCTAGGGCATTCCGTTTTGAGTGGAGGAGTGAAGGGCTCTTCTGGTGAAGTATCTTTGGACGTTTTCTAGGGTGTTGATGTCCGAGATGTGGTGTGGGTTCCAGACAGATGAACTGTATTCAAAGATGGGTCTGGCAAATGTTTTGTAGGCTCTGGTGAGTAATGTGAGATTGCCGGAGCAGAAGCTGTGTAGGATCAGGTTAACAGTTCTTCGACATACGACCACAATTAACCCCAACTTTCCCATTGCTAAACAAGATTGTTGCTACGACCAGTGGAACAGCTTGCCTTCAGAAGTTGAGGGTGCTTCATCACTGGAGGCCTTCAAGAAGAGATTGGATAGCCACCTTTCTAGGTGGTGCAGGGCTTAGAGTGCAGTACTGCAAGTTATTTTTGCTGATCACCATCTGCCAGCAGTTTGTGAGATCGAATCTCAGTAGGCTCAAGGTTGACTGAGCCTTCCATCTTTCCAAGGTCAGTAAAATGAGGACCCAGATTGTTGGAAGCAATAGGCTTTCTCTCTGTAAACCGTTTAGAGAGGGCTGCAAAGCACTGTGAAGCGGTATATAAGTCTAAATGCTATTGCTATTGTCTGAAGTGGCATAGAGTCTCACCTGCTCAAGAAGGGAGCTGGACTGGACTTGAAAACCTCTAAGATCCTGTTCTGTCAGGCTCTCTGGTAGACACCTCTCAAAAATTCACAGGTACAAATTTCAGACACACACACGTTTGAAAATTCAAAACCATGTTCCTTACAATGAAAATTCACTTAAACCAAGCCCTCTTTTGGTATAGCAAAGAGCACTCCTCTCCAATCAAACTGGTAATTTGTACAAGTCCCTTATCAGTTCTGTGATACTTAGCTTGCAGCTGTGAGGCAATTCACAGTCCTTCTTCTTTCACAAAGTGAAACACACTTTGCTCTGGTTTAGTTTCAAAGCGGGGAAAAAGCAGCACACAAACGGTCAAAGTCAGCAAAGCAGTCATGAAACACAATGATCAGATAATCCTCCACAATGGCCAAACCCACAGGCTGCTCTTTATAGCAGCCCCATTAATGACCACAGCCCCACCCAACCACAGGTGGCCTCATTTTCTTTGATAATAATCTCTCAGTTGTTGTTGCCTGTGCATCGCTCTCCGCATGCGTGGCTGTATCATTAACTCTTGTTCCGAATCCAAGGAGGAGCTAGATAATTGATCTCCTTCTGAGCTGTCTGCCACACTCTCCTCCTCCCTGTCACTCATGTCTTCTTGGTCAGAGGAGCCTTCATCAGCAGATTCCACCAGGGGCAAAACAGGCCTGCAGCATGTGGATGTCTCCCCCATATCCACAGTCCGTGGGGCAGGAGCTGGGCCAGAGCTAACCACAACAAGGTCCCTTCCAACCTCTGTCATTCTATCTTATTCTGTGCTAATTGAGTTGCTAGTAACACTGCTTCTTAAATGATATCTGGCTTCCCCATTGACTTTGTGTCAAGGTTTTGACTGGCGAACCCAATCAAGGCAAGCACTATTGAGGCACTCTAATCTCTTTATGCAAAACTTTATTGAGCACATCAATTTGGCACATTTGAAGGCACAACCAGATCTGGATCTTTCTGGCGCTAACCTCTAAAGTTAAAGTTCAAAATCCACACACATACATACACCCATTAGTTTAGGTCACATTGCCTAATACGGCCACTGGAAATTGCTGTGGAAAAGTCTTTTTTGGCTTCTGTAAACAGCAGCCAAAATCGCCTTGGTGCATTTATATTTTGTATTTTAATTTGGTTATTCTTATTCTTATAGAATAGAATAGAATTTTATTGGCCAAGTGTGATTGGACACACGAGGAATTTGTCTTGGTGCATATGCTCTCAGCGTACATAGAAGAAAAAGATACATTTGTCAAGAATCATGTGGTACAACACTTAATGATTGTCATAGGGGTCAAATAAGCAATGAAGAAACCATCAATAGTAATAAAAATCTTAGGATACAAGCAACAAGTTACAGTCATACAGTCCTGAGTGGGAGGAAATGGGTGGTGGGAATGATGAGAAAAACTAGTAGAATAGAAGTGCAGATTTAGTAGAAAGTCTGACACTGTTGAGGAATTATTCTTCTTATTTACTTATTATTTTGAGATCCTGGAACGAGTGGAGAGAAGAGTCATGAAGATGATTAAGGGAACTGGAGGCTAAAAAATATGGAGAAGAATGGAGGAATTGGGTACAGCTAGTCTAATGAAAAGTAGAATTAGGGATGATAACGATATCAGTGTTCCAATATCTCAAGGGTTGCCACAAAAAAGAAAAAGAGGCGGTCACACTATTTTCAAATCAGCAGAAGGAAAAACAAGAAACGATGAATGGAAACTAATCAAGGAGAGATTCAAGCTAGAAATAAGGAGAGAAGTAAAGTAAAACTATGGATACATTTTCTAACAGTGAGAACAAATAACCAGTGTAATGGCTTGCCTTACCTTCAGAAGTTGTGGGCACTCCATCATTGGAGGCTTTTAAGAAGATACTGGACAGCCACCTGTCTGGAATGGTGTAGGGCAGTGATGGCGAACATATGGCGTGGGTGCCACAGGTGGCACGCAGAGCCATAACTGCTGGCATGCGAGCTGTTGCCTAGTTCAGCTCCAATGTGAATGTGTGTGCTGGCTAGCGGATTTTTAGCTTGCACAAAGGCTCTGGGAGGGCATTTTTTGCTTGCAGAGAGCCTCTGGGTGTATGGAGAGGGCGTTTTTACCCTCCCCCAGCTCCAGGGATGCCTTTGTAACCTGGGGAGGGTGAAACACGAGCCCACTGGGCCCACCAGAAGTTTGGAAACAGGGCCTCTGGGAGGCGGAGGAAGCTTTTTTCGCCCTCCCCAGGCATTGAATTATGGGTGTGGACACTCACGCATGCACGATAATGCACACCCATGCTCTTTTGGCACCCGAACAAAAAAAGGTTCGCCATCACGGGTGTAAGGTCTCCTGCTTGAGCAAAGGTTTGGACTTGATTGATTGATTGATTGATTGATTCATTCATTCATTCATTCATTCATTCAATCAATCTATCTATCTATCTATCTATCTATCTATTGTTTATTTATTGTTTGTTTGGTTGTTTGGTTAGTTAGTTAGTTTGTTTGTTTAGTTAGTTTGTTTAGTTTGTTTAGTTTGTTTGTTTGTCTGTCTGTTTATTCATTCATTCATTCGATTTTTATGTCGCCCTTCTCTTTAGACTCAGGGTGGCTTACAACATGTTAGCAATAGCACTTTTTAGCAGAGCCAGCATATTGCCCCCAATCCGGGTCCTCATTTGACCCACCTCGGAAGGATGGAAGGCTGAGTCAACCTTGAGCCGGTGGTGAGATTTGAACCACTGACCTACAGATCTACAGACAGCTTCAGTGGCCTGCAGTACAGCACTCTAGTACAGCCTGCAGTACAGCACCACCCCGGCTCCTTGAAGATGACCTCCCCTTCAATTTTGTTCTAATTACTTTTCTTGTTTCCCTCTCTCCTTGTCACTCTTTCTTTCTCTTTCTTACAGGAGAAAGAAGAGGAGGAAGAGGAAAATGGAAGAATCTAAAGCAATAGATGAAACTGCTTTGTTAAAAAATATGATTTAAAGATAATGTATACACTTGCTGGATTTTACACTGCTGAAGAACTCAGATCTGTTTGATTGCCATTATTTATTTATTTTTCCAGATTATATTACCAAAGACAAATTCTCCTGAGAAATAATCCGATGTGGGCTGCAAGACAAGCTCTTTTGTGCTTTTTAAATTGCACTTAAGAAGAAAATGTGATTTTCATAAATTGCTCAATATTGAACCACAGGCTAGGTTCTCTAAGCAAAAAGTTTAAAATGTATGCTCCGCTGTTGCTGTAGGCAAAGCTTCATCATGCCAAAATCAGAATTTGAGTGTAATTATAGTATAGGGATATTTGATGCAAGGGTTTAAAATGACCCAATCAGATCTACAGTATACTCTCTCCTTGTAGTCCTTGAGAAGGTGCAACCCAACTATCAGTACAAAAGTACTAAATCACAACACATACTTAATCTTATTAGCAGAATTTGTTCACAGGTGTTGTGATTCAGCCTGAGGCTCCTCAGGGACCGGCTGCATCTCTGCCGGATCCATGCCCAGAGGAGGAGGACAGTGAACAGGAGGGGGAGGACCAGGCAGATGGGGGAGAGGAACGTCAGGAAGAGGAGGAGGGAGAGCAGCCTGAGACCCCCCGGGGGTGGGGGCTCTCCCTAGCTAGTAGCCTGGAGTCATTGGATGAAGACACACAGGCTATAATAGACATGAGGCAGCGACGTGCAGCTCAAAGACGGGGCCAATTAGAAAGGTATTTCCATCCCTGAATTGGCAACAGCTGGGTTTGGGTGTGGTTCTCCTCAGCAGGGTTGAAAAGGCAGGCCCGCCCTTAGAGTCTTGTGGAGAGTGATCAACTAGGAGTCCTGTGACCTTGCTTCGATTCTTGGTGTCTCTGATCTTGGCTTGTGGCCTAGAAGTCTGGAAGACTTGGGGGAGGCATGGGTTTTATTATCTCCAGCATTGTTTTTGCCAGCAAGAATCCTGTTTTATTGCCTGGCCTTCGTGAAACCTCTGTGAAGCTTCATCGTGTTCCTGTCTGTAAGAACAGTTTTTGTTACCTGTGTTTGCTTTGAATTATATAAACTGCCTTTGCTTTTTACCAGTGTGTCTGGATACTCTTTTTGGTTGGTGTTGGCGTCTGGGGGAACCCAGACAGAACAACAGGAGTCTCCATGTTCTCCAACTCCATCCCAGTTCAGCAATTTTTAGAATATAGATATCATGGGGAAGGGAAGAGAAAGGGAAAGGGAGAAGGGAGAGGAAAGGGAAAGGAAGAAGGTGTAAATTTATTTTCCTTAGTGGCTCTGGGTAGAACAAAAACCAATAGGTGTATACTACAGGTCCAAACATGAACTAAAGACAAAAAAATTTCCCAGTGAGAGCAATCAAACATAAGAGCAATCAAACATAAGAACAATCAAACATAAGAGCAACCTGTCTTTGGGAGTTGTATGTGCACGTCAACCTTTTCATACAAAGGTTGGACTTATTTATTTGGGGTGATCAGAAAATTTCTTTCTTCAATGGTGACCTGGTGATCAAAGACTTTCAAAGCTGGATTTCCTTCCTTCCTTCCTTCCTTCCTTCCTTCCTTCCTTCCTTCCTTCCTTCCTTCCTTCCTTCCAACTAAACATGAGCCAGCAATGTGCATCAGAGGCTAAAAAAGCCAACACAAACTTGAGCTGCATCAACAGAGAGATACCATCTAAGGAGGTAATAATACCACTCCACAATGCCCTAGTCAGACCACACCTGGAGTACTGCATTCAATTTTGGACTACACCCTACAAAAAAGTACAGACGAGAGCAACCAGAATGATAAAGAGACTGGGAACCAAAACATATGGGGAAAGGTTGCAGGAACTGGGCATGGATAGTAAAGTGGACGGCCAAGGGGGACGTGATAGCAGGATACAGATACTTGAGGGGTTGCCACAGAGAGAAGTGGGTCACACTATTTTCCAGGGCACCAGAGGGCCAGACCAGAAGCAACGGATGGAAGCTGACCAAGGAGAGATTCAACCTGGAAATAAGGAAGAACTTTCTGATGGTGAGAGCAATCAACAGGTGGAATGCCCTGGCCGCGGAGGTTGTGAATGCCCCAACACTGGAGACCTTCAAGAGATTGTACTGCCATATGTCTGGGAATGTATAGGATCTCCGGCACCAGCAGGAGGTTGAATTAGAAGACTCACAGGGTCCCTTCCAACAGAAACAATAAATGTCGCTTCCTTCCTTCCTTCCTTCCATCCATCCTTCCTTCCTTCCATCCTTTCTTCCTCCCTTGTCTTGTCTTGTCTTGTCTTGTCTTGTCTCCCACCTTTAATATTTTTACAAATAACTCAAGGCAGCAAATATATTCAACAAACCTTCTTCCTCCTATTTTCTTCCCACAATATTGTGAAATGGTTTGGGCTAAGAGAGAATTAACAAAATCACCCAACTGGCTTTCATGGCTAAGGTGGGATTAGAACTCATGGTCTTTCTATTTCTAGCTTGGTGTCTTAGGCATTAGAAACATAGAAGACTGACGGCAGAAAAAGACCTCATGATCCATCTAGTCTGCCCTTATACTATTTTCTGTATTTTATCTTAGGATGGATATATATTTATCCCAGGCATGTTTAAATTCAGTTACTGTGGATTTATCTACCATGTCTGCTGGAAGTTTGTTCCAAGGATCTACTACTCTTTCAGTAAAATAATATTTTCTCATGTTGCTTTTGATCTTTCCCCCAACTAACTTCAGATTGTGTCCCCTTGTTCTTGTGTTCACTTTCCTTATTTAACCCTTTAACATATTTAAATGTTTCAGTCATGTCCCCCCTTTTCCTTCTGTCCTCCAGACTATACAGATTGAGTTCATGAAGTCTTTCCTGATACGTTTTATACTTAAGACCTTCCACCATTCTTGTAGCCCGTCTTTGGACCCATTGAATTTTGTCAATATCTTTTTGTAGGTGAGGTCTCCAGACCAAATTAGTCGTCCCTCCCTCCCTCCCTCTCTTCCTTCTCTTGAAGGTTTGATCATTGAATTATGGCCAGACAATCTGAAATGTGGAGTTGTTGATCTTGGAAAATATTACTGACAAGAAAAGCTTTGGATGTAATAAAATATGAATGTCATAGTCTTATAAGAACAGAAATGATAGGAAACACACAGCAGTGATCAAGAGATTGGAAAATATTGATTTATATTCACTACCAGAATAGGTGGGTACTAAAGAATACTCAGACTTAGAAATAATTGCATTTATTTTATAAGTAGTATGATAATTCTCAAGAGTGGGTAACCCAGATTTCGACAATATATGAGAAGGATCAGATGTACAATTTAGTTTTAGAAGATACCCGTAATCATATTGCTAACTCCTAATGGACAATGAAAATGTCAGGGGAATTGTATAACACGGATATGAAAGTTGGACTATCGGAAGATTTGAATGAAGAAAAATGGATGCCTTTGAACTCCGGTGTCAAGGAATTTTATTTTATAAGACTTTGGGCTGAGAGAGGAACAAATAATTCAATATGAAATGAAATAAAAGCAGACTGCTCGCTCGAAGCGAAGCTAATGTTTAAATATTTTGGACATCTCGATGCAAAGATAAGAGTGACTGGGAAAAATAACACCGAAGGTAATCTAAAAAAATAAAAATATGACAGAAGACAGAAGATGTCTAGATAAGGTCTAGGGCAGGGCTGTCAAACTCACAGCTCATGGGCTGGATGGATCACACGTTGGCTACATCTACATGTGGTTTAGCGAAGGAGGGGGAACAGTTCTGATACGAACTGTTGAACTACAGAATAAAGAGGAATCGGAGTTCTACAAAGCATGGAATAAATGGTACATTTGGCTGGAGAAAAGACAACGTACAACTCCATCATGATCCTCTTACCCTTCACCCAAACAACTATCCCACAAACCTATAAAATAACACTATGAATCATTGATAAAAGGATGAACAAATGGAAAACAACAAAATTTAAACACTAACTCAAGTCTAGAAAGTCAAAACTTTCCTCTATACTGATAGTAAAGATCTCAAAAACTGTTGAGTAATTGGGTCAACAGATAGGCTGACACTATTTACGACATCTGATAAATTTATACATATGAATTTATCTCTTCTTTTTTCTTCTTCTTTATTTTTAATTTTCCCTCTTCTCTTTCCTTTCCCTATTTCCTTCCTTCTCTTTCTCTCTCATTAGCTTTATTTCCTCTTATATATGTAAGCATGTATTTTGATTTATAACTGTATACCCTAAATTCATATACATTTGTACCAATATTCGCATGGTCCTTTTGCTTTATGTATCCCTTCCCCTATTTATCTTCAATAAAGATTATATTTTCTTTAAAAAAAAAAAAAAAGATGTCTAGATAGAGTCTCGCAGCTCACGGGTTGAATGCAACGCACATTGGCTCCATCCACATGTTGTTTAGCAAAGGGAGGGAACATTCTGATACATCTTGTGAAACGGCCTTGGTGATGCAAGTTTGACACCCATTGTCTAGGATAAGGGTAGTCAATGTTGGCTCTTCCATGACATGCGGACTTCAACTCCCAGAATTACTGAGCTAGCATGATTAGCTCAGTAATTCTGGGAGCTGAAGTCCACAAGTCATAGAAGAGCCAACTTCGCCTACCTCTGGTCTAGGACAACTCAGGGTAACCAGCTTACTGCAGCCAATTCATCCAACTGATCATAGCCAACTCAACACACACAACTGGTCACAGCCAACTGACCATGGCCAACTCGTGATGGCCAATTCACCATGGGGCAACTCTCCAAGGCCAACTGACCACAGGACAACTTGTCGTGGGACAAGAATTGCACTGATATTGAAGAAATGGTGGGATAGAATCAGTAAATGGGGATACCTTTGAAGAGTGATCAGAAACTTAAAATCATCCAAAATTTATTTTATTTATTTATTATTTATTATATTAATCAGATTTGTATGCAGCCCCTCTTCGTAGACTCGGGGCGGCTAATAACAATATTAATACAATGTAAACAAATCTAATATTTTAAAAAAAACGATTTAAGAAACCAATCATACATACTGACATACCATGCATAAATTCTATAAGCCTAGGGGGAAGGGATATTTCCATTCCCCCATGTCTGACGAAAGAGGTGGGTTTTAAGGAGCTTACGAAAGGCAAGGAGGGTGGGGGCAACTCTGATATCTGGGGGGAGTTGGTTCCAAAAGGTCGGGGCCGCCACAGAGAAGTCTCTTCCCCTGGGTCCCGCCAAATGACATTGTTTAGTTGACGGGACCCAGAGAAGGCCAACTCTGTGAGACCTAACTGGTCGCTGGGATTCATGTGGCAGAAGGCGGTCCCAGAGATATTCTGGTCCGGTGCCATGAAGGGCACAGCCGCACAAGCAGTTATGGGTCTCCCAAAGCATACCTATATTTCACCATCACTCTGCGGACTGCACTGGCTACCGATTAGTTTCCGGACACAATTCAAAATGTAGGTTATGACCTACCTACATGGCATTGGGCCAGATTACCTCCAAGAGCGCTTTCTACCACATGAATCCCAGCACTCAGTCAGGTCCCACAGAGTTGGCCTCCTCAGGGACCCGTCAACCAGACAATGTCATTTGGCAGGTCCTGGGGGAAGAGCCTTCTCTGTGGGGCCCCCGGACCTCTGGAATCAGCTCTCCCTGGAGATTTGGACTGCCCCCACCCTCCTTGCATTTCGTAAAAAGTTTAAAGACCTATTTATGCCACCAGGCCTGGGGCCATTAGATCCTAGCCCCCTGACCAATGAATGTCTTAGTTTTGTGGATTGAATGGCGATGAATGTTTTTAAATTATATTGAAGCTTTTTAAGTCTTTTCAGTCATATTAATTGGATTTTTAGATGTATTACTATGTTCTTTTGATATGTTGTGAGTTGCCCCGAGTCCTCAGAGGGGGCGCCATTTAAATCAAATCAAACCAAACCAAACCAAACCAAACCAAACCAAACCAAACCAAACCAAATCAAATCAAATCAAATCAAGATACAGAAGGAAGGACAGATTGAAATTCAAATGACAACAATGAGTTGGCTGAAGCAAGCTGGACACAGCAAGTTGTTCCAGTATGGTCTGGATCCCACCAATGATGACCACAAGCTTACAGGAATTCAAAGAACCAACTGCTGAAAATTAATCCTGGTGAAATGAAGTCCATCTGATGTTGAAGAATTAAATACTTGTCAATCCTAAGTGCATCAGAAGCAGAAGGAGACCAATATGAGCTATACATTAATTTCCTAAGGCACCCAATATTTTCCCCCAGTGACATTCAAAATTTGTGTGATTATTCTCCCTGCTCAATTTCTCTATGGCAGAAATTCAGGTTCAGACATGGACCCCATTGACTCTGTTTCTCTGAGCAAATTCTCTTTGACTTCTGCACATCATGAGAAACAGCTGGTTGATAATTGCCTGTAATTGGCTGTGGTTGCCTTCTTATACCTGAAGGCGAAAAATGGAACGTTTTTGAAAATGTCTTGGCAATTGCTTCTAATCTGGTGCATTGAAATGGCCTACTTTTCCCAATTAGTGAAATTGGGGGAAACAAACTTCTTGTTTATCCTTGGGCATTGGGTCAGACTATGTTCTTAACTCATGCAAATGCAAATAGGGACCAATAAATGAACTTTACATTTAATTCTTATGATGATATTGGCAGTCTGAATATGTGTTTCACTTCCTCTTCCTTCCTTCATCCTTTCTTTCTTTCTTTCCTTCCTTCCTTCTTTCTTTCCTTCCTTCCTTCCTTCCTTCTTCCTTTTCCTTCCTTCCTTTTCCTTCCTTCTTTCTTTCTTTCTTTCTTTTTTTCTTTCCCCCTCCTCCTTTCCTTCCTTCATCCCTCCATTGATGATCTGTATACTGCACGAGTCAAAAAGAGGGCTGTGGAAATATTTACTGCCCCTTTGCATACTGGACATAAACTGTTTCAACTCCTACCCTCAAAACATCGCTACAGAGCACTGCACAACAAGACAACTAGATGCCATCACTCTGCTAAACAAATAATTCCCTCAACACTGTCAAACTATTTACTAAGTTTGCATTACTATTACTACTAGTTTTTTCTCATCATTCCTATCATCCATTTTCTCCCACTTATGACTGTATGACTGGAATTTGTTGCTTGTGTCCTTAAGATTTTTAATATTGATTGTTTCCTCATTGCTTATTTGACCCCTATGACAATCATTAAGTGTTGTATCTTATGATTCTTGACAAATGTATCTTTTTTTCTTTTATGTGCTTGTGTGTCCAATCGCACTCAGCCAATAAAGAATTCTATTCTATTCTATTCTGTTCTGTTCTATTCTACCCCTCAAATACTGGAATACTGCTAGTCCTTCTTTTCTCTAGACTAGCCCAACCCAAATCCTGCAACTGTTTTTAGTATCTTTTAGTCTCCAGGTCTTTCACCATCTTATTTGCTCTGCTCTGCATTTTTTCCAAAGCCTTAACATCATTTTTGTTCTGTCGGGCTCTCTGGTAGAATCCTCCCAAAAATTCACAGGTACAAATTTCAAACACACACACATTTGAAAATTCAAAACAATATTCTTTATAATGAAAATTCATTAAACCAAGCCCTCTTTTGGTATAGCAAAGAGCACTGGTCTCCAAACAAACTGGTAATTTGTACAAGTCCCTTATCATTTCTGTGATGCTTAGCTTGCAGCTGTGAGGCAATTCACAGTCCTTCTTCTTTCACAAAGTGAAACACACTTTGCTCTGGTTTAGTTTCAAAGCGGGGAAAAATCAACACACAAAAAGTCAGTCAGTAAAGCAGTCAGGAAACACAACGATCAGATAATCCTCCACAATGGCCAAACCCACAGGCTGCTATTTATAGCAGCCTCACTAATTACCACAGCCCCACTCAACCACAGGTGGCCTCATTTTCTTTGATAATAATCTCTCAGTTGTTGTTGCCTATGCATAGCTCTCCGCATGCATGGCTGTATCATTAACTCTTGTTCTGAATCAAAGGAGGAGCTAGATAATTGATCTCCTTCTGAGCTGCCTGCCACACTCTCCTCCTCCGTGTCACTCATGTCTTCTTGGTCAGAGGAGCCTTCATCAGCAGATTCCACCGTGGGCAAAACAGGCCTGCAGCATGTGGATGTCTCCCCCACATCCACAGTCCTTGGGGCAGAAGCTGGGCCAGAGCTAACCACAACAATTTTTGTAACAAAAAGTTTGTTTCCTCTAAAGGCAACGATTTAGTCTAATTTCCAGGCCTGTTTCTGACAGAGGAGAGTATGTTTTCCAAAAGGATGTCTTAATTGGTGCTGAATTAGCCACAATGCCTACTCTGGAGGACCACATAGAATATGGAATCAATCGTTGAGCTTAAATTCTGTGGGAAATGGAGCCTCTAGCTTTTGGATCCTTCAAGAAATCCAACTGATGCAGACTACGCTCCTTTGATTCTCAACGTATCCTCATTAATAGCTCAGGACATGTTGTTCTGCAGTAGCAGAATTTTTAAAAGGAAATATCATTGCCGCTCCTTCAGATGGATGTGGCTCGTCTAATTAGCAATATGTTTGTTACATTTCTACCTGGTTCCGGAGAGAATAGTCCCTCAATTCTCAAGTGTTCATTGCCTCTTGTTAATTAATTGTTGGTTTTAAATTGTTTTGCACTGTTTTTAGTAGTTTTATATTGCATGCTATGTGCATTTGGTTGTAAGCTGCCCAGAGTCCTCAGGGAGTAAGGAAGCATATAAGTCCAAATAAGAAAGAAAGGAAGGAAGGAAGGAAGGAAGGAAGGAAGGCAGGAAGGAAGGCAGGAAGGAAGGAAGGAAGGAAGGTATATAGGAAGAAAGAAAGAAAGGAAGGAAGGAAGAAAAAAAGAAAAAGAAAGAAAGAAGGCAGGAAGGCAGGAAGGCAGGCAGGAAGGAAGGAAGGCAGGAAGGAAGGAAGGAAGGAAGGAAGGAAGGAGGGAAGATAAAGGAAGGAAGGAAGGAAGGACCATTACAGGTATGATACCTTTCATGGAGTTCATTTTGAAGAAAGAAGAAAACTCACTCATCATTTTTTTTCAGTGGCTGTCTTTCTAAAAATAACTTGCAATGCACCGAAACCTCAAATGTAGACAGTGGAAACAATAAATGGTATCTTCTCAATAAGACATTACTTTGTTTTATCTCCTTCCTTCCTACAAAGTAAAAGTACAATAAAATAACAAAACAAATCTTTCATAGCTATACATGTACCTATATATCTATCTCTATCATCTCGCTCCCTCTTTCTTTGTCTTTATCTCTATCTATCTCTATATCTATACCTATCTGTAATCTATTTATCTCTATCTCTATGATCTCTTTCTTTGTCTCTCCGTTTATCTCTATTTCTCTCTCATGCTCCTGGAGTAAGAACTGATAGCGAGTGAGAGAACAACTCAGTTGGCCTTGGAGCAGTGATGGGCAGCCAAAATTTTTACTGCCACACTGTGGCCGTGGTTTATCTATCTATCTATCTATCTATCTATCTATCTATCTATCTATCTATCTATCTATCTATCTATCATCTATCTATCTATCTATCTATCTATCTATCTATCTATCTATCTATCTATTTATTGGATTTATATGCCGCCCCTCTCCAAAGACACGGGGCGGCTAACAGCAATCATAAAACAGTGTACAATAATAAACCAATACTAATAATGAATTAAAAACCCCTTAATATAAAAAACCAAACATACATACAAACATACCATGCATAAAATTGTAAAGGCCTAGGGGGCAGAGGTGGGTTTTAAGTAGCTTACGAAAGGCAAGGAGGGTGGGGGCAATTCTAATCCCTGGGGGGAGTTGGTTCCACAGGGCCGGGGCCACCACAGAGAAGGCTTTTCCCCTGGGTCCCGCCAAGCGGCATTGTTTAGTTGACGGGACCCAGAGAAGACCCACTCTGTGGCACCTAACCGGTCGCTGGGATTCGTGTCGCAGAAGGCGGTCCCTGAGATAATCTGGTCCAATGCCATGAAGGGCTTTATAGGTCATCACCAACACTTTGAATTGTGACCGGAAACTGATCGGCAACCAATGCAGACTGCGGAGTGTTGGTGTAACATGGGCATATTTAGGAAAGCCCATGATTATTTTGTGGATGTGGCTTCATGATCATATGACCGGGTAGGAATGGTTAGCCGACCATGTGACCAGGTGGGAGTGGCTTGATAATCATGTGACCAGGGGGTGGCTTAAAGGTCATGTGACTGGGTGGGAGTGGCTTACCGACAAAGATAAGTTTTCAAATCAGTGCTTGGACTCTTTTTCATTTGATTAAGTCAAAAAAGTTCCCTGCATATCTGAAACTTGAAATTCCATGATCTTGTCTCATTTAAGGGGTTGTTTCTAAGGGTGGTGTTTTTTTTGCAGTGTGTGTGTGTTGTTTGTTTAGCTTTTGCTGGGCAAAAAAAGTTACACTTGTTACCCTCTGGGTCCATTTAAACCCAGAGTATAAAAAGGTTGGTTCTAGCTATTGCAATGGTCTTTTTGAACACTTTTTTTTTGCTAGTATACTAATTTGAACATTTTTGAACACAATGAAATGAAAATTGAAGTGAAAAAAACCAATGCTTAGTTGTTTATTTTAATCATAAAAGCATGCCCCCCATTTTTGTGCAATTTTGTTCATTTTTATCGTACTTAGGCTGCAAAATCAGACTTTATTTGACCACCTTTGGCATTGGCCTACTAATTTGAACATTTCTGAACACAATGAAATGAAAAAATTGATGCTTATTTGTTTATTTTGCTCAGAAAAGGGCCTCCCCCCGACTGTGTGCACAATTATTTCACTTTGTATACATATAAGGCTTCCAAATTTCAATTTTTTGAAAACAGTTGCCCTTTGCCTACTATTTTGAACATTTCTGAACATAATGAAATACGGGAAATAGTATAAGGGCAAACTAGTATTTTTCTGCCATCAATCTTCTATGTTTATATGGTTCTATGTTTCTATCAAGCTTTCAAAAACAATTCTCAATAAGATATGGGAAGTTTTAATCACCATTGTTAGCTTTTTGGGGAGCTATGAAGGCGCGAGGATGGGAAATAGCCTGATTCTGATTTGTAGAAACTTTGAAGATTTGATTTCAGCAACTGAAAGCTGTCTGAAAGGGTCAGCCCTTGAGGGTAGACCAGGCCAAGGGATAGACAACTCAAGGATTTATGGAATACTGTTTTATTTTAATAGTAGTAGTATAATAGAATAATGGAATCTTGATAACCTACAATTCCCTCTTATAGTAATAATATCAAGGCAGGGTTATTTCGACTATTTTTTTTCCTCCAGCTTGCTTCAGTCTCTGGAACAAGTAATTACTTTTCCAAGAACATCTCTCCCCCCCCTCCTCTTATCAAGGTCATCTCTAAATTTCTTTTAGAATACTTGAATAACATAAAAAGTCTGTCGATTCTCACTCATGGTTGTTCCAAAGGTGCTTTTTTTCAGGATGTAACTGGACTTTTTCTTTTGAAGATATTTCACTTATCATCTGTTCTTTCGGGCTCTCTGGTAGAATCCTCCCAAATTTCAGACACACACACGTTTGAAAATTCAAAACAATGTTCTTTATAATGAAAATTCACTTAAACCAAGCCCTCTTTTGGTATAGCAAAGACCACTCGTCTCCAAACAAACTGGTAATTTGTACAAGTCCCTTATCAGATCTGTGATACTTAGCTTGCAGCTGTGAGGTAATTCACAGTCCTTCTTCTTTCACAAAGTGAAACACACTTTGCTCTGGTTTAGTTTCAAAGCGGGGAAAAATCAGCACACAAAAGGTTAAAGGCAGCAAAGCAGACACAAAACACAACGATCAGATAATCCTCCACAATGGCCAAACCCACAGGCTGCTATTTATAGCAGCCTCACTAATTACCACAGCCCCACCCAACCACAGGTGGCCTCATTTTCTTTGATAATAATCTCTCAGTTGTTGTTGCCTATGCATCGCTCTCCGCATGCGTGGCTGTATCATTAACTCTTGTTCCGAATCCAAGGAGGAGCTAGATAATTGATCTCCTTCTGAGCTGTCTGCCACACTCTCCTCCTCCCTGTCACTCATGTCTTCTTGGTCAGAGGAGCCTTCATCAGCAGATTCCACCGGGGACAAAACAGGCCTGCAGCATGTGGATGTCTCCCCCACTTCCACAGTCCTTGGGGCAGGAGCTGGGCCAGAACTAACCACAACATCATCCAAGAAATGTCTTCAGCTCTAATGTGATAACAGGGATAGTAGCAGAGGCTGCAACCGTTGAAAGTGTGAAAAACACCCACAATTCACTTTTTTTCAGCACCATTATAAGTTCAAATGGTCACTAAATGGTTGTCAAAGACTCCCTGTATATACTGCCAGAAGAGGAGTAACTAGTTCAGTATTAAATGGCGATCAATATAGGACAGAGGTCTTCAAACTTGGCAACTTTAGATTAGATTAGATTTATTGGATTTATATGCCGCCCCTCTCCGCAGACCTGGGGCGGCTCACAACAATGGTAAAAACAGTCCATAGTAACAAATCTAATATTTAGCAATCTAAATTACAGTTTTAGGTTAAAAAGTCCATAAAAGCAAACCCAATATATGTTAAAAAAAAAAACCAAGCACACAATCAATCATACACCAAAACTACATGGGCAAGGGGAAGATGTTTCAATTCCCCCATGTCTGACAGCAGAGGTGGGTTTAAAGGAGTTTACGAAAGACAAGGAGGGTGGGGGCAATCCTAATCTCTGGGGGGAGCTGGTTCCAGAGGGTTGGAGCCACCACAGAGAAGGCTCTTACCCTGGGTCCCGCCAGATGACATTGTTTAGTCGACGGGACCTGGAGAAGGCCAACTCTGTGGGACCTAACCGGTCACTGGGATTCGTGTGGCAGGCGGTCCTGGAGATATTCTGGTCCGGTGCCATTAAGACTTGTGGACTTCAACTCCCAGAATTATTATAGTAATAATTGGAAGGGACCTTGGAGGTCTTCTAGTCCAACCCCTGCTTAGGCAGGAAACCCTACACTACTTCAGACAGATGGTTATCCAACATCTTTTTAAAACTTTCCAGTGTTGGAGCATTCACAACTTCTGGAGGCAAGCTGTTCCATGGATTAATTATTCTAACTGACAATAAATTTCTCCTTAGTTCTAAGTTACTTCTTTCCTTCTTTAGTTTTCACCCATTGCTTCTTGTGCTACCCTCAGGTGCTTTGGATAATAGGTTGACTCCTTCTACTTTGTGGCAACCCCTGAGATATTAGAACAGTGTTACCATGTTTCCCCTGATCCTTCTTTTCATTATAATAGCCATGCCCAGTTCCTGCAACCGTTCTTCATAGGTTTTAGCTTCCAGTCTCCTAGTCATCTTTATCGCTCTTCTCTGCACTCTTTCTAGAATCTCAACAAACTTTTTGCATCGTGGCGACCAAAACTGAATGAAATATTCCATAATGTGGCCTTACCAAGGCCTTATCAAGTGGTATTAATACTTCACGTGATCTTGATTCTATCCCTCTGTTAATGCAGCCTAGAACTATGTTGGCAGCTGCTGCATACTGCTGGCTCATATTTAAATGGTTGCTCACAAGGACTCCAAGATCCCTCTCATAATTACTACTGTTGAGCAACCTCACACAGATACTTCAACCGCAACAACACAAGAGCATGCAACAAATTCAAACTTAATATTGATCGCTCCAAGCTTCAGTTTCCTAAGAGGTCAGTAAGGGGTGTAATAAGTGCACTAGCCTGCCTTTTGTCCCCTGTCCAATTGTCTCTCCTTATCTCATACATCATATATCTTTTCTTCCTTTCATATATCTTCTCCTCTACTTTTATATATTTTCTTTATATATAATACTTCATGTCTATCCTCTTCAATATGTATTGTGTATTGGACTAACTAACTAACTGAATGAATGAATGAATGAATGAATGAATGAATGAATGAATGAATGAATGAATGAATAAATAAATAAATAAATAAATAAATAAATAAATAAATAAATAAATAAATAAATAAATAAATAAATAAATGCTGTATCTGTGCATTTTGGTTTTCTTTCTCCTGTAGAATTTTGGGAGTTGAAGTCCACAAGTCTTAAAGTTGCCACATTTGGGGGCTCCTGATATACGAGATGTTCTGTCGGGCTCTCTGGTAGACTCCTCCCAAAAATTCACAGGTACAAATTTCAGACACACACACACGTTTGAAAATTCAAAACAATGTTCTTTATAATGAAAATTCACTTAAACCAAGCCCTCTTTTGGTATAGCAAAGACCACTGTCTCCAAACAAACTGGTAATTTATACAAGTCCCTTATCAGTTCTGTGAAACTTAGCTTGCAGCTGGGAGGCAATTCACAGTCCTTCTTCTTTCACAAAGTGAAACACACTGCTCTGGTTTAGTTTCAAAGCGGGGAAAAATCAGCACACAAAAGGTCAAAGTCAGTAAAGCAGTCACGAAACACAACGATCAGATAATCCTCCACAATGGCCAAACCCACGGGCTGCAATTTATAGCAGCCTCACTAATGACCACAGCCCCACCCAACCATAGGTGGCCTCATTTTCTTTGATAATAATCTCTCAGTTGTTGTTGCCTATGCATCGCTCTCCGCATGCGTGGCTGTATCATTAACTCTTGTTCTGAATCCAAGGAGGAGCTAGAGAATTGATCTCCTTCTGAGCTGTCTGCCACACTCTCCTCCTCCCTGTCACTCATGTCTTCTAGGTCAGCAGATTCCACCGGTGGGGGGGGGGCAAAACAGGCCTGCAGCATGTGGATGTCTCCCCCACATCCACAGTCCTTGGGGCAGGAGCTGGGCCAGAGCTAACCACAACAGGAAATAACAACAACATCACAAAATCAACAAAATAACAACAAAACTTTCTAAGAACTATGCTTATCCCTCTTTGGGCCCATCAGCACTCATTTTGCACATATTCATGACAGCAGAAGTGACATTTTTTCTAAGAACTATGCTTCATGCTAACAAAGTTACTCAAGAGTACTTAAAAACAAGGGTAGATTTAACGTTATCTCTGATTTACAAGAGGTGAGATTATGGATTGTTTCCTCCATTAAAGAAAAAAAATGCATTAGCTTTCAGGCTAATGGTTTGACAAGACATGAGCAGCTGCTTTAATACCAGGGATTAATTCCTTCACTTGATTCCATGGCAGGAACTCTTTATGCTACTTCTCACTTTTCACCTACCAATCTCCCTTGCCCCACACATAAGGGTCTGTTAATTAATCTTATCATCTTTAGAAGCCCCTGCCTTTGCCCAGGTTTGCCTGGTGCACCAGTTACGGCCCTATCTGGATCGGGAGTCACTGCTCACAGTCACTCATTCATTCATTCATTCATTCATTCATTCATTCATTCATTCATTCATTTTTCATTCATTCATTCATTCATTCATTCATTTATTTATTTATTTATTTGATTTTTATGCTGCCCTTCTCCTTAGACTCAGGGTGGCTTACAACATGTTAGCAATAGCACTTTTAACAGAGCCAGCATATTGCCCCCACAATCCGGGTCCTCATGCCCTCATCACCTCGAGCTTGACTACTGTAATGCTCTCTACATGGGGCTACCTTTGAAAAGTGTTCGGAAACTTCAGATCATGCAGAATGCAGCTTCTCTAAGTATGCCCATGTTTACTCCAACACTCAGCAGTCTGCACTGGTTGCCGATCAGTTTCCAGTCACAATTCAAAGTGTTGGTTATGACCTATAAAGCCCTTCATGGCACCAGACCAGATTATCTCTGGGACCCGCCTTCTGCCACACGAATCCCAGCGACCGGTTAGGTCCCACAGAGTTGGCCTTCTCTGGGTCCCGTCGACTAAACAATGCCATCTGGCGGGACCCAGGGGAAGAGCCTTCTCTGTGGTGGCTCCGACCCTTTGGACCAGCTCCCCCAAGAGATTAGGATTGCCCCCACCCTCCCTGCCTTTCGGAAACTCCTTAAAACCCACCTCTGCCATCAGGCATGGGGGAATTGGAACATCTCCCCCTTGCCCATGTAGTTTCTGTGTATGATTCGACTGTGCGCTTGTTTTTTATATATTGGGTTTCTTTTGGGTTTTTTAACCTAAAACTGTAATTTAGATTGCTAAATATTAGATTTGTTACTATGTATTGTTTACCATTGTTGTGAGCCTATGGAGAGGGGCAGTATATAAATCCAATAAATCTAATCTAATCTAATCTTTCACTCTTGGGCACTTTAAATTAGGGGTATCAAACTGGATTTCTTGAAGGGTGGCTCGATCAACATTGTAGTTCTACTCTGTTCTGTTCTACTCTACTCTAATCTCTCCATTCCATTCCATTCCCTGTTCTGTTCTGTTCTGTTCTGTTCTATTCCATTCCATTCCATTCCATTCCATTCCATGTATTATTGAATAAGCAGTAATACAAAATCAACACTCAATATTAGGTCCAGGAGGGAAGTGTTTTTAATAGGAAAGTGAACACAAGAACAAGGGGGCACAATCTGAAGTTAGTTGGGGGAAAGATCAAAAGCAACATGAGTAAATATTATTTTATTGAAAGAGTAGTAGATCCTTGGAACAAACTTCCAGCAGACGTGGTTGGTAAATCCACAGTAACTGAATTTAAACATGCCTGGGATAAGCATAGATCCATCCTAAGTTAAAATACAGGAAATAATACAAGGGCAGACTAGATGGACCATGAGGTCTTTTTCTGCCGTCAGTCTTCTATGTTTCTATGTTTCTATTCCATTCCATTCCATGTATTATTGATACTGCTATGTTCCCTTCCTTAAAAAGTAACTTCACATATTAACACAATATAACTGCAGTTAAGACAGCTGCAAATTATTCATGCATCTTTTCTTTATTTCCCTTATAAACCTAAAAAGTCTAAGTGCTATTGCTATTTATTTTACATCTTCCCACCTTAAGTTTAAAGAGAACAAGCAAGCAGGATATGGCGGAGGTTTTTTTTAAAAACTGCTGCAATCTTTGGGTATTCTTTGATGTTGGAGAATTCAGGCACATGATGAAATGCATGGACACACACACAAACAACTTTTTTTTGTGGTACAGGACAGATTTTTAAAAAATTCTCACTTTTAGCTTATTTCAGAACTGTCATCGTATAAAAATGGAACCTAAGGAGGGCAACATTATTTTAATTTATTATTAAGGTAATTTGTAGCCCTGCGAAAGTGGCCAATGGGTATGTGTGCGAGGGGAGGGGAGAAACGGTTTGAAAATTTGGCATGTTCTCTGGGAACAGCCCTCCAGCAAAAGTGTAAATAGCTGTTCCAGAGGTCTTGAAGAGCAAGCTTCTAATAACTAAAATGTGCAATTGTAGCAATTTCCTTCTGAGTGCCTCTGGGTAGAATCTCTCCCTTGTCACCCTACGCTGCCTTTTAAGCAATTCTCCATATGTCTTGAGACCGGGAGAGAGAATGAAAACATAGCAGTTCTGCCGGCTTCCATTTCTCTGGAAATGGCAGCAGCAGCGAAGGCTTCTGGCTTTAGTGGCCTTTGCTCCAGCTGATCTCTGTCCATGCCTCTGCGGCTGCCCAAATATTGGCTTGTGGGATATGAACTGCAATGTGGCTCATAGAAGCAAAAAGTGGCCACAGCAGACAGGAGGATGGGAGAAAATGGTTCTCAGAGATACAGAAGAAGGGAAGGGAATGTAGGGGGTAGGAGGAGAGGAGAGGAGAGGAGAGGAGAGGAGGAGTGGATGACACACAGAAAGACTCAGGCAGAGACAGGGCAGAAAAGGAAGGGACGGAGGGAGATAGGGGAAGAGGAGATGGAGGGAGGGAGAGAGGGAGGGATGGAGGGAGTGAGGGAGGGAGGGTGGGTGGGAGCTAGGGGAAGAGGAGATTGAGGGAGGGAGGGAGAAAGGAAGGGAGGGAGGAAAGAGAAGGAGAGATTGAGGGAGGGAGAGAGGGAGAGAAGGAGAAAAGGATGGAGGAAGGAAAGAGAATTGATTGAGGGAGGGAGAGAGGGAGGGAGGGAGGGAGGGAGAAAGGAAGGGAGGGAGGAAGGAAGGAAGGAAAAGGAGAGATTGAGGGAGGGAGGGTGGGAGAGAAGGAGAAAAGGATGGAGGAAGGAAAGAGAAGGGAGGGAGGGAAGGGAAGGGAGGAGGGAGGGGAGGAAGGAGGAGAAAAGGAAAGAAGGAAGGAGGGAGGGAGGGGAGGAAAATGGAAAGGAGGGAGAGAAGGAAGGAAAGAGAAGGGAGGGAAGGGAGGGAAGGTAAGAGAAAAGAAGGAAGGAAGGAAGGAGGGAGGGAGGGAGGGAAGGAAGGAAGGAAGGAAGGAAGGAAGGAAGGAAGGAAGATAATCTGATGAAAAATGTTCTTATGTGAATTTAGATGGTTCTTGAACAGGCTCACCTATTCCTTGCAACGCTGTTCAATTTTAATAAAGGTGATGTATTAATGAGCAAGTTCACAACTTCACCCATGCAAGAGAATAAATGACTGATGGAAGCTTATAGCAACACAGGGAGTTGGGAAGCATTAAGCATTCTGTTGAATCCAGACTTGACAGATGAAGACAGAGAGAAAAGAAAGGTGTGATTAAGCAATTTTCTGGGGTTGCTTCCTACCGTCCTCCCCCTCACCACCGTACATCTCTGATCTCACCTTCCAGGTGATCAAAGTTTCTATCAATGTATAATTTAGCAAGGAACGCTTGTTGGAGCTTCTACATAACTGGAGCTGTGTTAATGCAAGAGCTTTGCCTACTGATCTTGTGAAATCATTTCTTTTTGCTGCAGATTGTTTTCCAACTCTGAGAAAATCCTGTTGTGCAAACTGGATATTTGTCTTGATTGGCATCATGTTATTTTCTCCCCACCCTTGAGGTGTTAATCAGCAAGGTGGAGTAGGATGCACAACTTCCAGTCATGGGCTGCTGCCCCAACGGGAGGGAGGGATGCAGTGGAGGTAGTAAGTTTATGCACTATTTATTGAATACTTAATAGTTTTTTTAAAAAAATCTCCTTCCTTCTCTAATGCCTTAGTATGATCCTTAGATACTTTTAAAATAGGAAATAATTAAACAGTTATTCATTTTAATCATTATCTAGAACTGAACTTTTATAGCAATTAAAGAAAATTGAGCTACTTGCCTAACCTGTCATCATACTGAATCTTGTGGGTTCAGTACCAAACCTTAAAATGTTACTGTGCTCCTCAACAAATAACGCTATCATTTATCCTTTTTGTGGCTATTCAAATTGTTGTGGTTGGCTCTGGCCCAGCTCCTGCCCCAAGGAATGTGGAGCTGGATGTGGGGGAAACATCCACATGCCACAGGCCTGTTTTGCTCCCAATAGAATATCCAGACGAAGGCTCCTCTGATGAAGGAAGCATGAGTAGCAGGGAAAGGGGGAGTTTGGCAGACAGCCCAGGAGGAGATCAATCATCCTTATCATCCCTGGATTCTCAACAAGAACTTATGACAGACCCATGCATGCATAGAGTGATGCATAGGAGAGAACAACTGAAGCATTATTACAGGAGATAAGTGAGGCCACCTGGGGTTGGGTGGGGCTGCTGTAATTAGTGCTACAGATAAAAAGAACAGTGTGCTGGTTTAGTCTTGTGGAAGTTTATCTGATTCATAGTTTCCCTGTTCAAGACTGTGTGTGGCCTTTCTGGACTTTGGAATTGGACTCAATTTCCCAGTTACTGGGTGAGAAATTGGATTGCATTTAACCTGTGTTTTGTGTGTACCAGAAAATCCCTTTGACATTTAAAAAGGGAGTTTTTTCTGCTTTTCTGTTGATAAAGACTTTTGGTTTTACTTCTATCGTGTGGTGTGTGTCTTTTTGGACTAATTACGGGCAGTTGGGATAAGCCAGCAGAACATCTAATAATGTGACTTAATCAACTGATAAAGAGTCCATGCAGCTATTTGAAAACTTATCTTTGTCGATAAGCCATTCCCACCCATTCACATGACCTTTAAGCCATCCCCTGGTCACATGATTGTCAAGCCACTCCCACCCAGTCACATGAACTTTAAGGCACCCTTGTCATATGATTGTCAAGCCACTCCCATCTGGTCACATGACCATCAAGCCACACCCACACAATAAGCCACACACAGAGTGTGGTAGTAATTTTTTTTGCAGCCCTTCACTGATAGTTTCATACCTTTCACCACCCATGCAGGGAACAGGAGCACGTAACAGACTGGTGAAAATGTTGGGCTTTTTAGGGGAATCAAATGTTTTCAAAAACTTGGGAGGTAAACTATGGTTTTCAATAGGAGGAAATGCCAATCTTACTGGAGAAGTGGCCTTAGGGGCACCTTCTTATTAAATTTTATTTTGTTCTGACTTTTAAAATAAATCTCTATCCATCTTAACTTGACCGGGTGGTCATCTCCTCTGAACCCAGACATCAGACTGAATTAACTTGATTCATAGGAATCGAGCCAAATGGAATGAGCACAGGCTTCTGCCTTGCTTGTTTGCAAAAGGGTTTATTGGACTTTAGAATGGAATAAGAATGGAATAAGAATAGAATAGAACATAATATGGAATGGAAGGGAAGGGAAGGGAATGGAAAGGAATGGAAGGGAAGGGAAGGGAAGGGAAGGGAAGAGAAGAGACTATGGAATGGAATGGAATAGGCTTGTTTTATAAAACCAACTCCATGTTTTCATGTCTTTCTCCCCAATTGAGAATAGAACAGAATAGAATAGAATAGAATAGAATAGAAATTGGGAATTGGATTGGGAATAGGAAAAGGAAAACAAATGGAATGGAATGGCGTAGAGTAGAGCAAAGTAGTGTAGAGTAGAGTAGAGTAGAATAGAATAGAATAGAATAGAATAGAATAGAATAGGTGAGACCTACACACAGAGAGAGGGGAGGGGGCAAAATTCAATGGATGGATACCAAGAGCAAAGTCTTAGTAGGCGATCATTCAGCAGAATTAATAGATAAATCAATAAAGCCAAATCAGACTCTAGACATGATTTGGATAAGAAGAACCTAGCATCAGTGCTAACACTAAGAGGAGGTATTCGGCTGCTGTAGTCCAGCCCACCATTAAACCATCTTTTCAAGCAGGCTCCATGTTTTCATGTCTTTCTCCCCAATTTAGAATAGAATAGAATAGAATAGAGAATGGAATGGAATGGTATGGTATGGTATGGAATGGGAGGGGAGGGAAGGGAAGGGAAGGGAGCGGCGGCGATGGTGGCAGCAGCAGCAGCATCGACCACGACAGCAGGAGCAGTGCACAAAAGGGAAGGGGAACTTCCTGAGCTTCCATGGCTTGTCAAGGTGTGTTTTAAAAGCCTCGGCAGCTCGGGAAGTTCCAACAGCTCCTGCTGTCATGGTTGTTGCTGCTGCCGCCGCTACTGCTCAGGCTACAACAAAGGGAAGGGAGTGGGAGATGGAGGCAGGGGGAGGGGGAGGGGGAGAAGATGGGAGTAGGGTCCATGTGATGCCGATGCTGCCAGCCTCCTCCTCCTCCTCCTCCCCTGGGACCAGGGCAGAAGGGGGCTCCAACTCTGGGTCGCCATGTCCCCTCTTTCCCAACTGCCACCACTTGCTTGCACCTTCCTCGGTCACGAGACCGGTCTTGAGAAAGAGGACGCATGCTCGGGCCACTCCTCCTCACACGTGAAGCCTTCCGTGGGATGGCCACGTTGGTCGGTCGGACTTTTGCCTCAGGTATTGGGGTGTTTAAATCACTTCCTTGGAACTAGCTGAGAATTAAACTAGTGAGAATTGAACCACATGTTGAGAGATTCCAGCAAGATTCCAGCAAGAGAAACAGAACAAAAGGAAGAGAAAGAGGGAGAGAAAAGAGAGAGGAAGGAAGGAAGAGAAAGAAAGAAAGAGGGAGAGAGAGAGAGAGAGAAAGAGAAAGAGACAGGAAGGAAGAGAGAAAGAAATAGAAAAATGATAGAAAGGAAGGAAGAGAGAGAAAGAGAGACAGGGAGAGGGAGAGAGAGAAAGAGAAAGAGAGAAAGGGAGGGAGGAAGAGAGAGAAAGAGAGTGAGAGGGGAGAAGGAGGAAATGAGAGAGAAAGAAAGAAAAGGGGAAGAAGGAAGAGAGAGAGAAAGAAAGAAAAAAGAGAGGAAGGAAAAGAGAGAAAGAAAGAGGGAGGGAGAGAAAGACAGAGCAAGGAAGAGAGAGAAAGAGGGAGAGAGAGAGAGATCAAAAGAGAGGGAGAAAGAGAGAGAGAGAAAGAAAGATAACCTTTTTTTGCTCCATATGCACCAAATTTTTAATCAAGACACACACACCCCACGATGTCCCTCTTAGCAATGTTAAAATCTGGTCACCTTACACACAAGGTCCCTTCCAACTCTAGTTTCTTCTTCTGCAGGTCTCTTTATTGGTCTTTTGAGCAAACTATGGTCCTTTTCCATTAGTAGCCATTTACAATATTTCAGAGGGAAGCACCAACTGTCTGTTCTCAGCCTGATCAACCAGGGAGTGGAAAATCTCTACAGAAAACTTAATAGACCCTGGGGAATGTGGAAAGCAAGCATCATTTCTCTCCAGAAAGTTATCCCTCTGGGGATGAACATAATGAGGGAAAACACTATCTACACAGGGTATTTGAGTAGTCCTGGAATAACACATCTGGCAAGTTTTAGGTGAGTAAACACTGCCATCTTGTGGCAACTGAAAATAGCTTTGCCGGTTAATTTTATTTATCTCCTTGGAAACAGGAGCTTTTCTTATTCCTTCAGATAAATATGCAAGATCACTGCGTATTTATATGTCTTCTCCAGTACCAAGAAATCACTTGTCAGACCAAGCGTGTATTCCAAACAATCTTTGCACATGTATTTCAAAGAAACTTTCTTCATCTGAAGGAATAAATGTTCAAGTCACTCAAAATCCTTTTGTAGAAAGATGGCACCCACCCCTCTCCTACATGAGTGAAATGTTTTGAGGAATATTAAAAAGTCAGGGTAAACTATTTCCCCTAAAAGAGAAGTAAAAATTTTTACCAGTGAGGGAAACTCAAAACCCCAGCTCCCTGGCCATCCTATTTACAAAAGACTCCTTTGGGAGTTGGGCGGCATATTTATAATATAATATAATATAATATGATATGATATGATATGATATGATATGATATGATATGATATGATATGATATGATATGATATGATATAATATAATATAATATAATATAATATAATATAATATAATATAATATAATATAATATAATATAATATAATATAATATAATATAATATAATATAATATAATATAATATAATATAATATAATATAATATATAATAAAAATAAAATATTTATCTATTCATCTGTCCGTCTGTCTGTCTGTCTGTCTGTCTTGTCTATCCATCTCTCTCTCTCTCTCTCTCTCTCTCCCTATCTATCTATCTATCTATCTATCTATCTATCTATCTAGTCTGCCTATCTATCTTGTCTGTCGATCCATCCCTCTTCTCTCTCTAGCTATCTAGCTCTAGCATCTATCTTGTTTATCTATCTATTTATCTATTCATCTGTCTGTCTGTCTTGTTTATCCATCTCTCTCTCTCTCTCTCTATCTATCTATCTATCCATCCTTCTATCCATCCTTCTATCCATCCTTCTATCCTTCTATCCGTCTATCCGTCTATCCGTCTATCCATCTATCCATCTATCCATCTATCCATCTATCCATCTATCCATCTATCCATCTATCCATCTATCCATCTATCCATCTATCCATCTATCTGTCTAGTCCATCTATCTATCTAGTCTGCCTATCTATCTTGTCTGTCGATCCATCCCCCCTCTCTCTAGCTATCTAGCTCTATCATCTCTCTTGTTTATCTATCTATTTATCTATCTATCATTCCTGTCTATTCATCCATATCTCTCTCTCTCTCTCTCTCTCTCTCTCATCTCTATGTATCCAATTTATCCAATATATATATATAGAAACTTTCTGTAAGAAACTGTACGCCTCCAGACAAAAGGAAGGAAATAGTTTTATTGACATTTCCTTTACACCCAACACAAGCCACGAAAATTGTCACCATAAAGCATATGTAGAAAAATACTTGAACCATATTGGCACTGGAGAGTATCCCTTGCTGATTAGATCATACGTAGATTCCACTATCATTATAACCATTCTGTTGTTGTTGTCATCATTATCCTTATCATATCATTGCAATAAATCCTAAGTGTTAAAATTTCACAGTGTCATTTGAAGCTTTACATCCAATTATGGATAGATGTAATTATGGATAGATAGTTGCCCTTATGCTTTAAGAGTGATCAATATTCAGAGAGAGTCCTTTAGACAAGTCCCCTCCCTCCATGGACTTGGTTACTTCCAGATGTCTGGACTTCAACTCCCAGAATTCTCCAAGCCAGCATATAAACAGGGGAACTCTGGATATTGAAGTCCAGATATCTTAAACTTGCCAAGACTGAGGAGGAAAAAAAATTGCTTTAGACCATTAAAAGCCCTTTCTCTAAGCCTGTTCCAATTATTCCACTGAGTTTCACTGGTATGAGATTTGCATTAGTTGGGAGAGTCTTTTGCCAGGCAAAACATCATAGATTCCACATGAAATAGACAAAGAAAGGGAAAAACAGGAGATTAGTGATGGGCGAACCCAACGGTGTTCGGGTTCGGCAAGTTTGGCCGAATTTTACACAGAATTCGGCCGAACCCGAACTCGAACCCGAACGGGGAATCCCTCCCATGAAGAGATTCCAGGGGCGGAGCTTTGATGTCATCAGAAGGTTGCTAAAGACGCCAAGGTGATCACTTCCTGGATTCCATTAAATCCAGGAAGTGATCACCTTGGCGTCCTTAGCAACCTGCCGGTGATGTCAAAGCTCCGAATGCCGAACATGACCCCGAACTTTGCCCGAACTTTGGAAAAATTTCGTGTTCGTGTTCGGCATACCGAACACCGCAAAATTCAGTATGGACCCAAATTGTGCGGGTTCAGTTCGCCCATCACTACAGGAGATGTATGTATTGTTCGTCCATCCCTGACTGCTCTTTTGAAGGCCAGATCCTGAAGATGGAACTCAAATACTTTGGCCACCTAATGAGAAAGAAGGACTCACTGGAGAAGAGCCTAATGCTGAGAATGATTGAGGGCAAAAGAAGGAGGGGACAACAGAGAATGAGGTGGCTGGATGGAGTCACTGAAGCAGTCGGCATGAGCTTAAATGGAATGGTAGAGGTCAGGAAGTTCTGGAGGGTCATTGTCCATGGGGTTGTGATGGGTCGGGCAGGACTTTGCAACTAACAACAACAACAATATATTGTTCTCCTATCTAAGGAGTCATGGTGGGTTTCCTGATACTACCTCTCATTAGGGCTCAAGTCGAAGTTCTACAACTGTGATGGCGAACCTATGGCACGGGTGCCACAGGTGGCACACAGAACCATTTCTGCTGGCACGTGAGCCATTGCCCCAGTTCAGCTTCAAGTTGCATGTGTGTCCCGGCCAGCTGATTTTTGGCTCACAAAGAGGCTCTGGGAGGATGTTTATGGCTTCCCGAGAGCCTCCAGGGCAGTGGTAGGCAATTAATTTTGCCATGGGGCCGCATGAGAAATTGGGATGGTTTTAGAGGGCCAGACTAATATAATTAATTCAGTTCTACCCAGTACTATAAAGACCCAGACCCTGGCCTGACCTAAACACCCAGACCAACTCTACAGACCCCTAATTGTTTGCTTTATGGCAACACGGTGAACCACAATCACTGCACTGGAGTGTTTGCGTGGTTTCTGTGCTCGGCCACTCTTGGTAGGAGGTCGGGGTCCACTCAAGTGCGAGGATGAAAGAGCTCACCGCGTCTGCCAGGACTCCTCCGGTTCCAAGTTTAAAAAAGGTTTACAGTAGAATAAATGTAGACATGCTATTTGCTACATTATGTTTTTGAATAAGTATTTTACAGACAAAGTAATTAATTAACATATAGAGTCAAATTTAATAAATATCTAATATAAATGTATATTATTTTTCTATTGATCTGACTATAGTTAGGTTTTTATTTTTTGTAGTAGTTAGACTTCTAAGATAAGCGGAGCAACGGCAGCTCCTTGAGTGTTCAATGTTGTGTGCCTGTGTTTGTCCTTTTAAAAAAATTCAATAAAAATATTTTTTTTTAAAAAAGGAAAGCAGGAACTGAAGACGTCCCAGCAGATGCAGTGAGCTCTTTCATCCTCACACTGGAGTGGACCCCGACCTCCGCGGACCGGTCACAGACAGCAGGCGGGTCGGTCACAGACAGCAGGCGGGCCGGATTTGGCCCAAGGGCCACCCTTTGCCCAGATCTCCTCCAGGGGGCTGGGTGAAGGCATTTTTACTCTCCCCCGGCTCCAGGGAAGCCTTTGGAGCCTGGGGAGGGTGAAACATGAGCCTACCTGGCCCACCAGAAGTTTGGAAACAGGCCATTTCTGGCCTCCAGAGGGCCTCCAGGGGGGCGGTGGAAGCTTTTTTCGCCCTCCCCAGGCAGTGAATTATGGGTGTGGGCACTCATACATGCACAATAGCATACACACATGCTCTTTCGACACCCGAGGAAAAAGAGGTTTGCCATCACTGTTCTACAACAATGACAAAAGCCCTTGGGTATTCTACAACTCAGAGATATTTGCAGGCAGAAAAAATATTGCACGTGTGTGTGGATAACTACCTTGCCAGTAGCAGGTAAAGGTATATATTCCAGTCTGCATCATATGATGCGTTAGAAGGCTAATGCCATTCATATGTGTAAGAAGAATGGAGACCTTGCTGGTTTGCATTTTGTTCATGCATGTTGATCTACATTCTACCCTTATGGAATTGTCACCCTACAATCACAAATCAATTTTTTCACAAGTAAGATTCTGGTCCTGCCTGTCATTTCTCTAATTTCCAATAGAAGAGAATATTTGTAGCTCGGGATTGAACTGTCAGGTCCTTGGTAGTCTCTGAGGTTGGCTGTTTTCCTGCAGATGTTTCATTGCTAGCTCAGTAAAATGGTCAATGCAAGAAAGCAAACCCCACTCCCTTCTAGCACGGATAATGTTATGTAGTTTGGTAATGAGATGTCTGCAAAAAAAACAGCCAGCCTCACAGAGCAATAAGGCCCCACGTTTCTCAGATTTCCTACATTCAATGTAATATATAATATGTTTTATCTGCTTCAGTTGTCACCAAGTCAACTTGAAAGCTTGAAATAGTTATCCACATTATTTATAGACTTTTCCCCCAACTTGTAATATACAGTTTGAGAAAAGTAAAGAAAGAAAAAAAGAGGGAAAGAAAGAAAAGAAAAGAAAGAAGGAAAGAAAGAAAGAAACAAAGAAGAGGAAGTGGAGAGGGAGGAGAAGAAAGAAAGAAACAAAGAAACAAACAAAGAAACAAACAAACAAAGAAAGAAAGAAACAAAGAAGAGGAAGTGGGGAGGGAGGAGAAGAAAGAAAGAAAGAAACAAACGAACAAAGAAAGAAACAAAGAAAGAAACAAAGAAAGAAACAAAGAAGAGGAAGTGGGGAGGGAGGAGAAGAAAGAAAGAAAGAAAGAAAGAAGGAAGGAAGGAAGGAAGGAAAAAAGGAAGGAAGGAAAGATAAAACAGTATCAGATAAATCAGATGTTGATGAAGACATCGAAGGACATAGATACAATAAATGCTCCCCCAACATTTGAGCTGAACAAAAATGAACAAGATCATATTTACACAGAAAAAGACATCTTAAAAGCCTTTTCAAAGGAGGCCATATAATGTCTTAGCAGTGTTCCAACAGTTTTAGAAGGGGTTTTTTTTTCTGTACAAGGCAGGTATTTCGTAAGGTTTTTGTACAAGTAGATTAGCATAAATATTGTTTATTTCTTCACGTAAGACAGGATTATAGAATAGTCTTTACAAAGACAGCATCCCAGTTTTTTAAAAAAATAATAGAGGGAAAGTAATCTGTTAGCTGAAAATTTTCAGCAGACCAGTTTATTATTGCCTATTAATTTAATACAATTGTGGCAGCGTTTGTGAAGATGGAATCCACATCTATTGTTAAGAAAGAAGAGACACCTGCAAATGGACCACTGGGAATTTTTAGATTTGGCAGATAATGTCTGAAATCCATGGATTTTCTTAGCTGGAAAGACAGGAGATTCATTTAGGATCAATAGGAAACTTTTACAAGTGCTAGCTTTTGCTGATGTCAGTAGATGGTTGGCATACGTTTCAGAGAGTTTATCTGTGATCGGTGGTCAGGATAATGGGACCAGTAAATACTGAGTGGGTATAGAGACACAATGTGACATAAAGACTTGAAGATATTAACACATTACGACTATGCAATGTGTGTTGGTTTGACTATGATTTAATATAGGGCACACTTTGTGGACTGTCACACTCTTCTGGAGTAATAGTATGGGCATGAGTGTAATACACACACACACACACACTGATGTACACACACACTGATGTATTCTGCTGTCCCACGTCATGCGGTGAAAAGATAAACTTCCTAATCTATCAAGGTTTTTTTTCCAAATGATGCTCTGAATAACTCTATGTAGAATTGGGGAATGCACTCTGCATGTCACGTACAACTTTAATCAATAGGACAACAGAAAATGAACAGGAATCACAAACAGCCAAAGGCAAACTTTAGTAAATGAGTACATATCCTAATTGAAAGATCTCTGTTTTTCAAAAACACTATATTGGACAATGAGGTCAAGAGAGTAGCCACGTCCAGAAAAGAAAGAAAAGGCATTAAATGCAGGTAATCCTTGAAATATGATCACAATTGATCTCAAAACTTCCATTGCTAAGCAAGTCAGTCTTTCAATGAACTTTGCCCCATCTGTTCCAAAATCTCAGGGGGCCACCACAAAGGAGAGGGAGTCAACCTATTCTCCAAAGCGCCTGAAGACAGGGCAAGAAACAACAAGGGGAAACTAATCAAGGAGAGAAGCAACTTAGAACTAAGGAGAAATTTCCGGACAGTTAGAACATTAATCAGTGGAACAACTTGCCTCCAGAAGTTGTGGATGCTCCAACACTGGAAGTGTTTTAAGAGATGGACAGCCACTTGTCTGAAATAGTATAGGGTTTCCTGCTTATGCAGGGGGTTTGTTTGTTTGTTTGTTTGTTTGTTTGTTTGTTTGTTTGATTGATTTGTATGCCGCCCCTCTCCGTAGACTCGGGGCGGCTAACAACAATAAAACAGCATATGACAAATCTAATATTTAAAATAACTAAAAGCCCTTATTAAAAAACCAAACATACACACAAACATACCATGCATAAATTGTATAGGCCTGGGGGGAAAGGAATATCTCAATTCCCCCATGCCTGATGACAGAGGTGGGTTTTAAGGTGCTTACGAAAGGCGAGGAGGGTGGGGGAAATTCTAATCTCTGGGTGGAGCAGGTTCCAGAGGGTCGGGGCCGCCACAGAGAAGGCTCTTCCCCTGGGTCCCGCCAAACAACATTGTTTAGTCGACGGGACCCGGAGAAGGCCAACTCTGTGGGACCTAACTGGTTGCTGGGATTCGTGTGGCAGAAGGCGGTCCCGGGTTGGGCTAGAAGACCTCCAAGGTCCCTTCCAATTCTGTTGTTCTGTTCTGTTCAAAATGATGCAAATCACCTTAGTGTTTCTGGTATATGCCATGATGCTTCCTGTCATCCACGCACATCAGCCTTCTTTTCTGATCTGATATGTTCCATTCTGCTCTGTTCATTCTTGGTCCCTTAAACTTAAAATTCAGGACATTATCATGTGTATGTACCAGGGGTGGGTTCTAACTTAGCTCGCTACCGGTTCACTTTCTCCCACACCGTGTGTGCAGTTTGTGGGTGTGCACACGTATGTACAGTGCCAAAAAATCCAGGATAAAAAGATGAAAACAAGATGGTGACCGCACACACAGTGCTGGAAACTCAGCTTCTGAGCATGCCCAGAAGAAAAAGAAAGATGGCGGCACCCACAGACTGGCACAGACCAAACCGGGCCTGTGACATCATTGTGACATCATCAGCGGCTCGCTACCAGTTCAGGCGAACTGATCCAAAGAGGAATGGACTCACCCCTGATCTGTACCACGTTATATAACAATGTACAACTAGATTTTTGTAACTCTCCTTTGAACAAGTTCAAAAGAGAGTTACAAGGATGGTGAGTGGTCTGGAAACCATGTCCTATGAGGAACGGTTAAAGCAGTGTTTCCCAACCTTGGCAACTTGAAGATATCTGGACTTCAACTCCCAGAATTCTCCAGCATTCGCTGGCTGGGGAATACTGGGAGTTGAAGTCCAGGTATCTTCAAGTTGCCAAGGTTGGGAAACACTGGGTTAAAGGATCTAGGGATGCTTAGTCTGCAAAGGAGATGACTGAGAGGAGACTTGATAGCTGTCTACAAATATCTGAAGGGCTGTCACAGAGCAGAAGGATCAACATTGTTCTCATTAGCACATGGAAGAACTAGAAACAATGGAATGAAATGGCAAGGAAGTAGATTTAGATTAGATATCAGAAAAAAACTTTCTAACGGTAAGGGTGATAAACCAGTGGAACAGTTTGCCACAGAAGGTGGTGAGCTCGCCTTCACTGGAGGTCTTCAAGGAGAGACTGGACAGTCATCTTTCTGGGATGGTTTAGTGAATCTTGCATTGAGCAGGGGGGTTGGACCCGATGACCCTGGAGGTCCCTTCCAACTCTATGATTCTCTGATTATATGATTTTACTCCATTTTAATTTTCTTGGAGCTTCATGCTTCTTTCCATCGGCATGTGTTAACCTACCCAATAAAATGGCAAGTCTAGTCAGCAGTTAACATTAGTTTAACTAAAGTGGCTTAGTCGTAGGAGGGTTTTTTAATGAAGGAGACAAGAAAAAAATTACTTTTTTTTCTGTATTAAGAAGACTTCTATGCTGAGCGGAGCAATTGTAGCTCCTTTTCGTGTTAAATGTTGTATGTCTTGTTTTGTCTTTTATACATCCGGAACCGCCTTCTACCGCACGAATCCCAGCGGCCGATAAGGTCCCACAGAGTTGGCCTTCTCCGGGTCCCGTCGACCAAACAATGTCGTTTGGCGGGCCCCAGGGAAAGAGCCTTCTCTGTGGCGGCCCCGGCTCTCTGGAATCAACTCCCCCCAGAGATTAGAACGGCCCCCACCCTCCTTGTCTTTCGCAAATTACTCAAGACCCATCTTTGTCGCCAGGCATGGGGGAGTTAAGATATTCCTTCCCCTAGGCCATTACAAGTTATGCATGGTATGTTTGTGTGTATGTTTGGTTTTTATAATAAGGGTTTTTAGTTGTTTTATTAAATTGGATTGTCACATGTTGTTTTTTATCATTGTTGTTAGCCGCCCCGAGTCTGCGAATCCAATAAATAAATAAATAAATAAACAAACAAACAAACAAACAAACAAATAAGTAAATAAATAAAATAAAATAAATAATACATAAATAAATACATAAATAAATAAATAAACAAATAAACAAACAAACAAATAAATTTTTGAAAAATTAATAAAAATATTTTTTTAAAAAGAAAAAAGAAAAAAAATACTGATCCCATCACATATATAAAGAGGCAGGTCTGGAATCCGCCTCTCGACATTTGAAGGCGAATGACAGAGAACTGAAGAGAGAAAGGACAAAGGAACTGAATGGGATGTTTCCATCTTCTCAAAAGCCCTTTGAATGGTTTAATAACTGAAGCACTTGATTCTTTCCCGAAATAAATAGGGTACGAGGATGTGCGTGCTATGTCACCATTAGCCCATGCCATTCCCCCCCCCCCCCCATTATCCTGGTAATATAGCACTCCCTTGATTCAGAAACCGTTGCCATTTTCTGCAAAAGCGTCCTGTGCTCCCCTGAGGCTCCCGGTCCTATTTAAAATAGTTGAGTCCGGCCACCAGAAAGAATTTTTCCAGAAACAGTTCGGAATCCAGCACGGCTATGTGGGCAGCTCGTCCAATCAGCGTATTTGCCGTATTCGGCAAGGCATGGAATACATTGTGACGGATTAAAGTGCAGTCCTTTGCTCCCACGACGGGCTGGAGAAGATTGTTGATCATCTCTGCATAAACAGGGCCTTGGAAAATTGAAAAGAAATGCAGATAACCATCATGTATTGGGCAATTGCAGAAAAAAACAATGGCTGCCAACCTGCCTTCCATTGAGGACCTGCATACTGCACGAGTATGTACAATATTTATATATATATAACATTTCACACACACACACACACACACACACACACACACACACACACATATATATATATATATATACTGTATATATATATATATATATCCACCCCTAACACTATATATAAGGAAGAAATGGCAGTTGCAAACATTCCATATTTACAACAGCACGAAGCTTAAAACTTCAGCCTGATGATGGTGAATGTGATTTCACCGAAACGTCGCATAGACACTCAAAATATTACACGGGGCAAAACCCGAACTCAGAACAATCTACATATATATATAGAGAGAGAGGCAAATAAGGAGCTGTGATGTTCCTTCAATACACCAGGGTGATTCGACACAAAAATATGTAACCCTTCCCTGGTGCAGAGCTGAAGGGATTGGATACTGTAACCTAGAGGATAATTCTCTGCCTTACAAGGCAAAGGTTGCAGGTTCAAGTCCCAGTGGGTATGGCTAGCTGATGAGGCCAAAATAAGGCCGAAATAGATCTATCCTAGTCTCCCTTAATTTTCAAATTCAGCAAAAAAAAACAACATGTGACATATGTGTGTGTGTGTGTGTGTGTGTGTGTGTGTGTTAAATGTTTTTTTAGCTGGAATTTTAAAATTAAGGGAGACTAGGATGGTCCCATTTCGGCCTTGTTCTGGCCTCATCAGCTAGCCACACCCTTTCCTTTACTGGGATTCGATCTGGTGAACTCTGCCTTGTAAAGCAGAGAACTAGCAATGTGAGCTATCAGATCAGAACTCTTCCAGCTTTGTACCAGGGAGGGGCTATATGTTTTTCTTATGTCGGATCACCCTGGTATATTTTAAGGAATGTCACAGCTCCTTTTTGCCTCTAGGCCCAACCCAGGACCACTTCAAGGCGGTTAATATATTTATAGCCGACAACTATATTCTGTATGTGTTAAATGTTTTTTTAGCTGGAATTTTAAAATTAAGGGAGACTAGGATGGTCCCATTTCGGCCTTGTTCTGGCCTCATATATATTTGTTTTCGTAGATTTTCACGGGTATATGTATGTAGATTTGTTTTCGTAGATTTTCATGGGTATATGTATGTAGATTGTTCTGAGTTCGGGTTTTGCCCCATGTAATATTTTGAGTGTCTATGCGACATTTCGGTGAAATCACATTCACCATCATCAGGCTGAAGTTCCAAGCTTTGTGTTGTTGTAAAATGGAATATATATTTCGTAGATTTTCATGGGTATATGTATGTAGATTGTTCTGAGTTCGGGTTTTGCCCCGTGTAATATTTTGAGTGTCTATGCGATGTTTCGGTGAAATCATATATGTATGTATATAATCTCGCTGATATGATTATCCGTAAATTTACAATAAGATAAGCTGCAAAGAGGCAGCAGGGGTAGGGGGTGGGACAGTATTATATGTTGTATTGTCCTTTAACAGACAATCTATAATTGTATTCACAAACTAGGAATACAACAATCTGTTTATGTGTTTTTAAATATGTATATAATCCAATAAAATATATATATATATATATATATATATATATATATATATATATATATATATATATATATATATAAAAAGAGGGTGGTGAAAATATTTATTGACCCCTCACATCCTGGATATAAACTGTTTCAACTCCTACCCTGAAAACACCACTACAGAGCACTGCATACCAAGACAACTGGACACAAGAATAGTTTTTTCCCGAATGCCATCACTCTACTAAACAGATAATTCCCTCAACACTGTCAGACTTTTTACTAAGTCTGCACTTCTATTTCTACTAGTTTTTTCTCATTGTTCTTATCATCCTTTTCCTCCCACTTAGGACTGTAGGACTGTATGAATGTAACTTGTTGCTTGTATCCTAAGATTTTCGTTAATATTGATTGTTTCTTCATTGCTTATTTGACCCTATGACAATCATTAAGTGTTGTACCACATGATTCTTGACAAATGCATGTATGTACGTGTATTTGTGTACACTGAGAGCATATGCACCAAGACAAATTCCTTGTGTGTCCAATCACACACACTATTATATTCTATTCTGTTCCGTTCCATTATTCTATTCTATTATATTCTGTTCTGTTCTGTTCCGTTCCGTTCTGTTCCATTCCATTTTGTTCCATTCCATTATTCTATTCTATTCTATTCCATTCTATTCTATATCAGGGAATTGTGATGGCAAACCTATGGCATGCATGTCAGCCCCAGCATGCACGCATGTGCTAACCAGCTGATTTTCAGCCTTGTGAAAGGCTGTTTCACCCTCTGGAAGCTTCAAGGAAGCTTCCCTGAAGCCCCGGAGTGCAAAATACTGCCCAATGGGTGTTGTGAGTGTTCACGATTGGGTCAGTTAGTCACAGATTCTGAGGAGGATGAACCAGGGCTGTCTTGGTTCCCTAGGCCAGCGTTCTTGACAATTGAGTCAGTGAGAGTGAGGAAGAGTTGGAACCTGAGGAACCTCCAGAGACTGTAGAACCTCCAATTGTGATAATGTCTGAGTCCTTTTTAAAATTAATACTGTGATGTGATGCCAAGCATGTATCTTTCCATCTTTGCAACACCTGGAGCTTTTGTATCGATTGTAAGGCATAGGTTGGATGCCATGATTAAAAACTTTTCTTTTCTGGCATTGGGGGAGGTTGTTTTGGAAAATTATGTTTAACTTGCCAAATGCTTGCCCTAACCCTAACCGTAACCCCTTGCTGATGCAGTTGCTTCATCTTGTTTTAGTGAGATAAAATAATCTTAGAAATTTGAAACGAACGCGCTGGCTACCTCAATTCAAGGAGACTCTTACCTGTATGTCTGTCTTTCAAGGCGGATTTACACATTTCGATTCTTGCAGAATGAAATGGCACATAGCGATCCTGGGGAGAAGCGACAAGGACTACGTTTTTGAAATACTGAAGACCTGCAGGAAACAGAGAGAGACAAAAGGGAGAGAGAAAAAGAGAGAAACACACGTAGAGAGAAAGAGAGAGAAAGAAAGAAAGAAAGAGACAGAGAGAAAGAGAAAGAGAAAGAGAAACAAACACATACAGGGATTAACAGAGAGAAAGATAAAGGCAGAGAGAAAGAAAGAGAGAGACAGAGAAAGGGAGGGAGAGAGACAAAAAAGACAGAGAGAGTCAAAGACAAAGTCAGAGAGAGACAAAGAGAGAGAGAGGGGGAGAGAGAGACAAAGAGATGGGGGGAGGGAGATGGCAGATCTCTTCAGATTAGAAAATTGATGAACTAACTCCTACATCCAAAGACTTGAATATAATTGGTGTTAGGTTCTTCTCATTGCCTGATAATTTTGGAATATTACATAGTAAAAGATACACAGGAAGTCCTCAACCACAATTTCAGCCCAACATTGATGTTGTTAAGTAAGCTTTGCCCCATTTTATGACCTTTCTCACCACAGTTGCTAAGTGAATCCATTGACTTTGCTTGCCAGAAGCTCTCAAAAGAGGATTGGATGACCATGAAACAATACAATGGTCATAAACATGAGTCAGTTTCCAAGCATCAGAATTTTGACCTCATGACCATAGGGGCAGAGTGGTGGTGGAATGCTATAGTGGACATAAGTGGGATAAATCGTAATAAGTAGTGTTGGGCAAACCGAACCTGCAAAGTTTGGGCTCGTGCCGAACTTTGCAGTATTCGGCATACCGAACCCAAACCCAAACTTTTTTAAAAGTTCGGGTAAAGTTCGGGTTTGGGTTTGAGTTAGGCCGAACACCGTGAAATGCCGCCGCCCGGGAGGAGAGTGGGGAATCCCATCGTGGGATTTCCCACCTCCTTTTGCTTGTGGCGCTGCAAGCAAAAGGAGTTGGGAAATCCCATGATGGGATTCCGGGGGCGGGGCTTTGACGTCACGGAGACTAATTCCTGGCCAGCCAAAACGGGAAGGAAGGAGTCTCTGTGACATCAAAGCCCCGCCCCCGGAATCCCTTCGTGGGATTTCCCAACTCCTTTTGCTTGCAGCACTGCTGTGGCATCCTTTTCTGTAAAATAAAAGGAAGCAAAAGAAGGTGGGGAATTCCCCAACTCCTTGTTCATTTTTACAGAAAAGGATGACGCAGCAGCTTGCTGCAAGCAAAAAGAGGTGGGAAATTCCATGAAGGGATTCCGGGGGTGGGGCTTTGACATCACAGAGACTCCTTCACGGCAAAGTTCAGGTGAGTTCGCCGAACCCAAACTTCATTGGGTTCACCCAACACTAGTCATAAGTCACTTTCTTTTTACGTGCTGCTGTTCTTCTTACACAAGAAGAACAGCCCTCATCACCTCGAGGCTCGACTACTGTAACGCTCTCTACATGGGGCTACCTTTGAAAAGTGTTCGGAAACTTCAGATCGTGCAGAATGCAGCTGCGAGAGCTATCATGGACTTCTCTAAGTATGCCCATGTTACATCAACACTCCGCAGTCTGCATTAGTTGCCGATCAGTTTCCGGTCACAATTCAAAGTGTTGATTATGACCTATAAAGCCCTTCATGGCATCGGACCAGAATATCTCCGGGACCGCCTTCTGCCACACGAATCCCAGCGACCGGTTAGGTCCCACAGAGTTGGCTTTCTCTGGGTCCCATCAACTAAACAATGTCGTCTGGCAGGACCCAGGGGAAGAGCCTTCTCTGTGGTGGCTCTGACCCTCTGGAACCAGCTGCCCCCTGAGATTAAGATTGCCCCCACCCTCCTTGCCTTTGGTAAACTCCTTAAAACCCACCTCTGCCATCAGGCATGGGGGAATTGAAACATCTCCCTCTGCCAATGTTGTTTTGGTGTTTGATGGATTGTATGCTTGTTTTTTATATATATTGGGGTTGCTTTTATGAATTTTTTAACCTAAAACTGTAATTAGATTGGTAAATATTAGATTTGTCACTATGTTCTGTTTTTGCCATTGTTGTGAGCCGCCCCGAGTCTGCGGAGAGGGGCAGCATATAAATCCAATAAATCTAATCTAATCTAAGAACCATTTTCCCATGTAGTTAGTGTCCACAAGGGGTCAGGCATGGTACATCCTTATTAGTACATGGTACTCACCAGTATTTGGAGTCGCCATGTATGTAAACTACCAATTGTAGTTTTTACCTTTATAGATGCAATATACCTTTAAGAACTTTGGCTGGTTCGCCATAAGAGGGCACCAGCACTCTCTCCCGATGATGATGCTGGATAGCTCATTCATTCTTTGTCTTTACCTTGTGGGGGGAGTATATTCTGCTTTGTGCTGCTTTGTGCAATTACTGGCTGTATTACACATCCACACTCTTACCTTAAACTCTGCTGTGCGTATGTCGAAAGTCTCGCAGCCTAGTTGCACCGAGACATACTAACTATTCATACCTGTTACAATCCCCCCCCCTCACCTGTTTTTTGGCTAAGCTGATAAAGGAAACACTTCCGCAGATCGGCATTGTCCCTGAAGGTCAGCTGCAAAAGGGAGCCCGATTTCTTCAGCTTTTGCATCAGCCACAAACCTAGGGGGAAAATTCAAATAAACTAAGCACTCTTTTTGTATAGCAAAGAGCACTCATCTCCAAACAAACTGGTAATTTACATGCTGTTTTTTATTACTGTTGTTAGCTGCCCCGAGTCTACGGAGAGGGGCGGCATACAAATCCAATAAATAAACAAACAAATAAATAAATAAATTTGACATCCTAATATTTATGACACACTACTATCAACTAATCATATATTATTCCTTTTACTCTGCCCACACCCATTTCTCCTTTCAGCCCCTCCCCATGGATGACTTCAGAGACACTTACCTGTACTAACCAAAGTACTGTTGTTGTACAGTGTTCCCAGATGAGGTCCGGAGAGGGACAGGAAGGTATGAAGCTTATTGAGGTAATAGCGAAACCTGGGTCGGGTCAGTACTGATCGGATGATGACGTTACCGAGCGAGTGACCAATGAAGCTACAGAAATACAAATCACACAACTTAGACTTGTTCTTGCATAATTTAAAACATTCTCTATCCTAGGGATGAGCTCCTACGGGTATGTCTAACATCAGGAAAGGATCCCAATTTTAATCTCACAGTCCATTTCCTTCTTCTTTTACCTGATACGTGATATTGATAAGTTATACAGCTGAATATGTTGAATGATTTCATCCAGCAAGCGATCCGTCATGGTATCGAAGTCTGCAAAGGTATCTGTCTGTGAAAAGAGAATGGGGTCGGGTGAGTTCGGAGGTTTGCACTGGCTGCCGATCAGTTTCCGGTCACAATTCAAAGTGTTGGTTATGACCTATAAAGCCCTACATGGCATGGGACCAGAGTATCTCTGGAGCCGCCTGCTACCGCACGAATCCCAGCGACCGATAAGGTCCCACAGAGTTGGCCTTCTCCAGGTCCCATCAACTAAACAATGTCGTCTTGCGGGCCCCAGTGGAAGAGCCTTCTCTGTGGCGGCCCCGGCCCTCTGGAATCAATTCCCCCCAGAGATTAGAATTGCCCCCAGCCTCGTAAACTACTCAAGACCCACCTATACCACTAGGCAGGGGGGATTTGAGACACCTTTCCCCCAGGCTCTTTATATTTTATGTTTGGTATGTATGTGGTGTCTGGTTTTAATATGATAGAGTTTTATATATTTCTTTTTCATATTAGATTTGTTTCATTATAATACTGATTTTTATCATTGTTGTGAGCTGCCCCGAGTCTTTGGAGAGGGGCGGCAAACAAATGTAATAAATAGATAGATAGATAGATAGATAGATAGATAGATAGATAGATAGATAGATAGATAAATATAAAAAAGGACAATAGGACAGTAGGACAGGGATGTTAGGCACAATGGTGTGCTTCTGCACGCCCCTTACAGACCTCTTAAAAACGAGGAGAGGTCAACTGTAGACAATCCAAGGTTAAAGTTTTTTTGGGAAGAAACCACAGAGTCAGGTGGTGCATTCCAGGCGTTGATCACTCTTTTGCTGGAGTCATATTTTCTGCAGTCGAGTTTAGAGCAGTTTACATTTAGTTTGAATCTATTAAGTGCTTGTGTATTGCTGTGGTTGAAGATGAAGTAATCATTAACATGATGGACATTTTGGTATATGATTTTATGAACTACTGTTAGATTAGATCGGAGGCGAGGTAGTTGTAAATTGTCTAATTCCATCCTAAGATAAAATACAGAAAATAGTATAAGGGCAGACTAGATGGACCATGAGGTCTTTTTCTGCCGTCAGTCTTCTATGTTTCTATGTTTCTATGGTAGAATAAGGTATTTTGCTGCGAGCGGAGGAGTGAAGAACTCTTCTTGTGAAAAGCTTCTATATTAATGTCTGATATGAAATGCAGGTTCCAGACTGGTGATCTGCATTCTAGAATTGTTCTAGCAAATGTTTTGTAGGCTCTGGTTAGCAGTGTTATATTGCCAGAGAATAAGTTACGTAAGATTAGATTAACAACTCTTAGTGCTATTTTTGCAATGTTGTTACAGTGGCCTTCAGCACTTAGGTCGTTGGATATGAGTATTCCAAGGTCTTTAACAGAGTGAGGATCATGTACAAGTTTGTTTCCTCAAAGTTTGTATTTTATATTCTGATTCTTTTTGCCAATGTGTAAGACAGAGCATTTGTTGCTCTGTCCTACTCTTTGTTGCTGTCTTCTGGGTTATAATAATAATAATAATAATTAATAATAATAATTTATTAAATTTGCATGCTGCCCATCTCCAAAGACTCGGGGCGACTCACAACATAGCAATAGTACAATACATTACAAATCTAATATTAAAATTTTAAAAGTTAATTTAAAAAAATTAGTATGACAAAATCAGTATCGTAAAATCATCAATTACGCAATCATACACACTCAACCCAATTTATCGTATTACAGAGGTCAGAAAAAACAACAACGGGGGGGTAATCATCCCCACGCCTGGCGACAGAGGTGAGTCTTCAACATTTTACGGAAGGCGAGGAGGGCGGGGGCTGTTCGAATCTATGGAGGGAGTTGATTCCAGAGGGCCGGGGCCACCACAGAGAAGGCTCCTCCCCTGGGTCCCACCAACTGACATTGTTTAGTCGACATGATAGTTCCCTCTAAGCTGAGCAGTGAGCAATCGCTCACTTAAAAATCATCATCAACTCAGAGTTTTCCAAACCTGCCCAGAAGCCGAGAGGGAAAGAGTGAGAGGGAAGGAGAGAGAGAGGAAGAGAGGAAGAGAGAGAAACAGATAGAAAAAAGAGAGGAAGGAAAAGAGAAAGAAAAAGAATGGGAGTAAGGAAGAGAGAAAGAAAATCAAAATCTAGTTTGAAACTAGCTCAACTATTTAAGTGGCATTTTGATATTGATAGAGTTGCCCTATTATGAGCTCACTGTTATAGACACACAGTAAAGTATTTTATTTTGAAATTCTCTGAGGCAAAACAGGGTGGGTTTTTTATTTGTTTGTTTGTTTATTTATTTGTTTATTTGTTTATTTATTTATTATTTCTGTGCCGCCCAGTCCTGAAGGGACTGCCGCTCAGACACTATACTTTTCCGCCCACCCCAAAAAAAAATTAGAGGGAACACTGGTCGACATTATAAGTTCTTGGGAGTTAATGAGAGACTGGTGACATCATGGATCTGTTTAATTATAAAATATATCAATTACAACATATGAGTTGTAAACAGATATGAATATATATGTTTTCATAGACCACTTTAGTGTCCCTGGAGAAAATATTATTTTGTTTGTTGTTTTAGAGTTTGAGGCAACAAAATAGAGCTGATTCTGATGGCTCTCAAATGTACATTGTTTTGGAATCTTTTGAAATTCTGCAGTAGAGCCAGAATCTTGCTGTTCAGAATTTTATGAAAAAAATGAAATATTCTAGAGGGAGAGTGCTGCTTATTAAGAATAGCTCATTAAATCAATTCTGTTGCTGCCACCATGTTAACAAAAAGCAATAAAAAGCACTTAATCAAATAATTAGGAAGGAGAAAATGTTTGTGAAATGACAATAATGATATTCGTGCAAATGTAATAATGACGTTGTCCCCAAAATAGTCCAACAGAAATGAAGGAATAACAAATCCACAATGTTTCATAAATGGACACTAATGCCATAATAATATTTTCTTTCTGCAGAAGTAATTTGTGGCCTTTGTGGCAATGTCCATCCAATTTCACTTTTCACCTATTCTAAACCCTTCCACTTTATAAGATGGAAACAAACAAACCACTAAAAGATGAATCAAATACCTGGTTCCTTTCTGACATTAGGAAGTCCAGTTTCCCTCCAGGGAGACCCAATTCGATGAATGTTTTGACCAGCTGAAGATCTGCACTGTTACCTGGAAAACCAAAAAGTTTTTAAAAATTGATCCAACTCTCCTTTGAGTACACCTTTGTGTCTCTCTATGTCAGGGGTAGGCAAAGTTGGCTCTTCTATGACTTGTGGACTTCAACTCCCAGAATTCCCGAGCCAATCATGCTAGCTCAGGGATTCTGGGAGTTGAAGTCCACATGTCATAGAAGAGCCAACTTTGCCTACCCCTGTTCTATGTAGTCAAGATTGGAATCCTTTACAACATAGGATAGATATGTTGCTCTATTTATATTTAGTAGTTCATATTTATGAAGGAAACGGAGAAGCAATTTGGTGTTAAGTCAGCAATCTAGAAACCAGGAGAATGGAAATTCTAGACCTGTCTTAAAATTTAAAGCTAGGTTCTCTCTCTCTTCCTCTTCCTCCCCCTCCTCAAAAACCATGCCAAGAAAACTGCAAGGGACTTGTCCAGGTAGTTGCCAGGAGGAGGATTTACTCCAACGTACCTTTTCCCACTCCCAATATCATTGGGTCAATTTGCACATGAAGGACCAGATGTAGGGAACAACAGGGAGAGTTGGTGAGCGGAGCTAAATGCATTTTCACTCTACACGTCACTACGTTCTCATAAATATTTATTTATTTATTTTATTTATTTATTTATTTATTTAGTCCAATACATAATGAACATTGAAGAGAATAGATGTAGTAATATAGCTAAAGAAACGAATAGAAGAAAGGATATAAAAGTATAGGAGAACATATTTGAAAGGAAGGAAAGATAAATGAGATAAGAAGAGACAATTGGACAGGGGACGGAAGGCACACTGGTGCACTTATGCACGCCCCTTACTGACCTCTAAGGAACCTGGAGACGTCAACCATAGATAATCTAAGGGAAAAATGTTGGGGGTTAGGGGTTGACACTACTGAGTCAGGTAATGAGTTCCATGCTTTGACAACTCGGTTGCTGAAGTCATATTTTTTACAGTCAAGTTTGGAGCGGTTAATATTAAGTTTGAATCTGTTGCGTGTTTATGTTTATGTTTATTTAGATTTGTATGCCGCCCCTCTCTGCAGACTCGTGCTCTTGTGTTGTTGTGATTGAAGCTGAAGTAGTCTTTGACAGGTAGAATGTTGCAGCATATGATCTTGTGCGCAGTACTTAGATCGTGTTTTAGGCATCGTAGTTCTAAGCTTTCAAGACCAAGGATTGATAGTCTATTTTCGTAGGGTATTCTGTTTCGAGTGGAGGAGTGAAGGGCTCTTCTGGTGAAGTATCTTAGGACATTTTCAAGGGTATTGATGTCTGAGATGCGATATGGGTTCCAGACAGATGAACTGTATTCAACGATGGGTCTGGCAAAAGTTTTGTAGGCTCTGGTGAGTAGTGTGAGATTGCCAGAGCAGAAGCTGCGTAGGATCAGGTTAACAACTCTAGAAGCCTTTTTTTTAGTCTAAATCGAACCCCTTTTGAATTATTTTGGCCCACATCTGGCACTACTTTAATCCTGAACCTTACTTGACTAGAGTCTTGTGGGGGGGATTTGCACATGCGTCGTTCTAGATAGACGCACCGAGAGAAAGCTCCCTCATGTGAAGAAGGAAAAGTAAAAGTTAACCCTCGACAACCCTCTCTAGCTTGGTGAAAGTGCATTGAGAGGAAGCGAATTGAACAAAGCTGTTGAAAACTTTATGAGAAGGAGTTAAAAGTTGAAGCAAGTAATAGTTTTTAATGTGTGTAAGTGGAGAAGCGAGAACAAAGGAAAGATGGCGTCTACTTCAGAGTTGGAAGGAAAGATGGATTCGTTGCTTAAAGCATTTGCTGACATGGGACAGCTGCTCCAAGATATGAAAAAGGAATTATCGGTCGTTGGTGCTGGAATGGCAGACTTGAAAGAACAATCCAAAACACAAGATCAAAGAATTGGGAAACTGGAGGTGGGGAAGTCTCGCCAGGAACTCCGCATCATTAACTTGGAGGACAGACAGCGGAGGGCTAATCTTCGTCTGAGGGGTTTTCCTAAAGACTTTGCGGAGAGTAAACATCTTATTCAAGCAATTTTCCAGTGGTTCAATGAAAACAAGGTTAAATGTGACCTGCAAGAATTTGAAAGAGCGCACTGGGCTTTTGGATCTCGGAACCGAGGGGATTCAAAAGACATTATTGTAAGGTTTGCCTCAGAAAGGAGAGCGGCCGAAATATTCAAAGAGTTGAAGCAGATTTTAAACTTACGCTACAAAGCTATTCCAATACGTGTTTTAAAAGATTTGTCTGCTGAGACCCTCAAGATGAGAAATCAGATGAGAGAAGTGACCTCCCAACTTTATGAAAATGCAATCAGATTTTCATGGCGTTATCCAGCTACAATATTTGTTTTTAAAGATTCCAAGGCTTTCCAGGCGAGATCGTTGGAGGAGGGAAGAAATTTGCTTCACCAGTTGGGGTTAAATCCGGATGGAGCGTCCCAGGCACAGACATCGAAAAACCGGCCAGAAGCACGAGAGGATGAGTTGTTTATGCTCCAACCGATCCGTGTAGCAGAACAAAGCAAGGACGAGAAAATTGCAGCACTCCAGAAGGAACTGGATTCTCTCCAGGAGAAAGAGAAGAGGGATGAGCCAAGGGTTACCCGCCAGAAGAAAAAATAAAAAACTGAACTGAGCTGACTTGCTAATATGGTACTATGAGTTTCAACTAACTAATCTCTTTCTTGTGTACTTTTTTTTGGTTTTTTTCACTAACTAATAAGGGGAGAGGAGGGAAGGAGGGGGGAATCTTTTGATATGCTGTAAAATGGGGAGGAAGGGGGGAGCTTTCTGGTGGAACGCAAATCCAGGGGTGCCTCTTGATAATGAAAGTTTTTTTCGTTGCCTCCCCCGGGGGGGGGAGGTCAGGGAAGAGGCACTAGGGTGGGGATTCATGGTAACTAAAAAAACATTTTTCCGGTAGGCTCTGTTTTGCAGGAGGGGGAAATGTATTTAAAATTATGTAAATGGGTGATATAGGGTTATTATCGTTGAATGTAAATGGTCTTTCATCACAGAAAAAACGTTTTAGAATCATGAAGCTGGCTAGGGACAGTAAAGTTGATGTTTTACTTTTATCAGAAACTCATAAAGGAAGGGAAAAAACAGATAGATTAGTTACAAATAGTGAGTGGCAACAAGTTTATGAGTCGAGAGGGACAACCAAATCAAGAGGAGTAGCCATCTTGTTTAACCGAAGAGTGTACTTTCAATTAATTAATATTAAAAGGGACAAAGATGGCAGAATGTTATTTATTAAGGGGAAAATAAAAAAATAAGTTAGTAGCCTTAGTGGTAATTTATGCTCCTAATGTAAATGCAAAACAATTTATAATAAATGTAAAACGGAAACTAGATAATTTTGCGGAAGGTATAGTGATTTTAGCAGGCAATTTCAACTTGGAATTAACAGCAGGGAGGGGGGAAAAGAAAAAGTTACACTTAAATAAAATCAATATGACGGATTTACATGAAAACATAGTAAACAGAGACACCTTCTACTCTGCAAGACATAATAAATTTAGTTGTATTGGTTATATGTTAATTAATAAGACAGATGAGGCAAAGCTTAAGAAAGTGGAAGTGAAAAGTATCTGGTTATCAGACCACGCCCCTCTCTTAGCAGTGATTGAGATAGAGGTCGGCAGGAAACAAAGAATTTGGAGATATAACCCTCTGGTTTCAGCTAATGAGGAGAATAGAATTAAATTACAAAGGGAACTGAATGGATTCTTTTGTATTAATGCAACAGGTGAGATTAAACAAACAATAGTCTGGGATACACATAAGGCTGTTATGAGGGGTAATTGTATTAGTACTGAAGCTTTTATTAGGAAATCCTGGAAGCTAAAAGGAACAACTTATTAAGAGAAATAGATTTAATCCAAGAAACCTTAAAAATTACAAGAAATAGAGAATGGAATTCACTATTATTACTTAAGAAAAAGAAATTACAATTACTTGATGAAGAAAGATGGAATAAAATGAAGATGATTATAAAACATAGAATTAGGGGATGGGGTAATAAATCAATGAAGCAAATGGTACATTATCTGAAAAAAAGAAAAGAGAAATCCCACATCTCTGCTTTAAAAGATAAGGATGGTGTAATTAAACGTAGTAATGTAGAAATGGAAAAAATAATGAGAGATTTTTATGGGAACTTATACAAAAAAGAGTATGTTATTTCGCAAACCACAGAGGTTAAAAAGAAATTAAAGGAAGAGGATAGACAAATGCTAAATGCAAAAATTACAAATGATGAGATATCTAGAGTTATTAAAGGGTTGAAACCTGCTAAAGCCCCAGGTCCAGATGGTTTTACTGCTGAATATTATAAAATGTATATGAATGAATTATTACCGCATATGGAAAAATTGTTTAACAATGTAATGGAGACTTTTGAAACTCCACAGACGTGGAAAATGTCAGAAATTATAACTGTCCCAAAACCAGATCATGATTTAACTGACCCAAGTTCTTATCGCCCTATCAGCTTATTAAATCAGGATTATAAAATATTTATGAAAATATTGGCAAACAGGGTGGAGAATATTTTACCAAAAGTAATTGGAGAAGATCAATATGGATTTGTTAAAGGAAGGAAGATTTATGAACCAATAAGGAATGTGGTCAATGTTTTACACCATGCTACCAATACCAAAAGAAAACTAAGTATTCTAAAATTAGATGTCTACAAAGCTTTTGATAAAGTTAACCATGATTACCTATTTCAACTATGTAAAGATTTAAATATGGGAGATTCATTTTGCAGAATTATAGAAACAATATATAAGGATAATATAGCTCAAATCAGAGTAAATGGCAACAGAACAGAAACGATTAAAATTCAGAATGGAACTAAGCAGGGTTGCCCACTATCCCCAATGTTATTTGCATTAGCAATTGAGACCTTAGCAAACAAAATTAGAAACGATAAGGAATGGAGAGGTTATCAAATAGGGAAATTTGAATTGAAATTAAATTTGTTTGCAGATGACGCTATAGTGATGTCTGAAACCCCAATTGAAATGATGAAAAGAATAATGATATTGCTCCAGGAATTTAAAGATCAATCTGGACTTAAGGTTAATATAGAGAAATCAGAGATAACATGTTTAAATACTGGCCCTAAAGAGCAAATCGAGATTCAAAAAATATCAGGATTGAAATTAGGTTGTAAAAAAATGAAATATTTGGGAATTTGGTTGTTCAAGAATCCAATAAAAATAGTGACGGCCAATTATAACCTAATATGGAAAAAAATCCAGAAGCAGATAAAAAATTGGAAGGGTAAAAAGTTAGGAAGAATTGCCAAGATCAGGGCCCTTAAGATGATAATAATACCAAAAATGATGTATTTGTTTCAGGTTCTACCGGGTAGTTTTCCTGAGGCAAAACTAAGAGAATGGGACAACAGATTAAATTTTTGGATTGAAGGAGACAAAAAACCTAGAATAAGGAAGCATTGGCAGTTTGCACAAGAGAAAGAGGGGGGTTGGGGCAGCCCGTGCCTAGTATTATATAGAAATGCATTTCAAATGGAAAGGTTAATGGAGCTACAGTTATGGGGGGGAAAGAAATGGGTAGAGTTAGAAAAGGAAATCAATAACATAAATAATAAAGAATTATTATTTAAAAATTGGAGTAGAACAGAAATTAATAACTTAAGTGATCCTCTTAAAGCATGTTTAGAAATATGGTTTAAATGGCAGAGGAAAAGTGGAATAAGGGTATCCAGGCTATCAACGCTATATGTATTGAATATAGGGGATGATGTTAACTTAAGTAGAATTATCAAAGTATTAAATAGTAAAGGGATAACGAGAATTGAACAATTATATGAGAAAGATGAAAGAGTCAGTAGAACTCGATTGGAATGGTGGATTGGTAAACAGAAATGGTTGCAGATTAATGCAATAAGCACATATTTAAATAAAAGTGAGAATAAAGAAGCTTTCTTACGAGAAGAAAATTGCTTAGAAAAAATAATAAGAGAAAAGATAAATGAGAGCAAAGCACAAGCCGGCAATATATACAGAATGCTATTGCAGATGGAAGAGGAAGTAACAAAAAGTTTGACAAGATGCTGGCAAGATGATTTACAAATAGATGAAAGGGAAATGAAGGAAATAATAGAAAATATATATAAGATTAAAAATACAAGAGTTAGAGAGATGAGAAGGAAAATTTTACATAAATGGTACTATACACCAGTACAAATTGCACACTTCCAGGGCAAAGAGAAGGGTAAATGTTGGCATGGGTGCCAGGAAAAGGGAATTTTTATGCATATGCTCTGGGAGTGTGCAGAAATTCAGAAATTCTGGAATGTAGTGCAGAACAAAATTAATAAAATGTTAAACATTAACTGGATAATTACAAAAGAAATAGCAATTTTAATTAAATACAGGGAACTAGGAGAATTCAAGGAAATTAAAGCCGCAGCATTGGAAAGTACCCAAGCGGTGATGGCATTAGGTTGGAAAGACTCTACAAAATGGACATTACAAAATTGGTACTGGTACATGGTGGACCACATACATTTTGAAATCATGGAAATAAGATTAAACAATTTCGATGAGAACAAATTGGAGAAGTTGATGGTGCGATGGAATAAGGTAAAAGATTATATGTTAAGTAGAATCTGTGATGTAAATATGAAAAATAAATTGCAATCACTCTTTTAGTAATACTTGATGCAAGATAGAGCCAAGGAATAATAGATAAACAATTAAATTTTATTTGAATCCTCTTGTATGGGTGGTGGGGGTGATGGGGTGTGTGTTGTTAGGTGATGGGCACATGCACTGTGCACTGTTATATGTTTGTTTTATGTTAACTTTAAAAATCAATAAAAACTTTATTTTTTTTAAAAAAAAGACTAGAGTCTTGTGTGTAGGCTTGAGTAGTAAATTGTCTGGACTGCAATTTAACATAGGAACCTGACCATATGCATGGTCCTGATCTTCTGCCTGACCCAAGGATTGCTGATGTGACCCAATAGAAGCAAAGGACCTGGGAGAGGAAGGAATAGTGGGATTCATTTTTTTTATTACCAGTTATGTGGGCATGGCTTTGGGGACGTGGTTTGGTGGACAGAGTAGAAGGATACTTAAAATCTCCACTCCCTCCCTCCTTCCCTGCCTCTCCCTCCCCCTCCCTCTCTATCTCTGGCTCCATCTCCCACCTTCCCTCTCTCTTCCTCTCTCCCTCTCCTTCTTCCTCCCTCCCTCTCTTCCTCTCCCTCTCTGTTTTTCTCCCTCCCTCTCCCATCCTTTCCTCTCCCTCTCTCTTTTTCTCCTTCCCTCCCTCTTCCTCCTTGCCTCCCTCCCTCTCCCACTGCCCCTCTTTCTCCCTCCCCCTCTCCCTTCCCTCTTCCTCTCTATTTCTCTTCCTCCTTCTCTCCCTTTAACATCCTTAATTCTCCCTCTCTGTTTTTCTCCTTCCTCCCTCTTCCTCCCCCTCTCTTCTCTCTCTCTCTCTCTCTGTGTTTGTTTATGTCTCTGTGTCTTGTCCAGGAGTTTGCCTTACCGTCTAGTCCATGGACACAGATGACTAGGTGAATCCCATCTTCCAAATTTTCTTCCTCTTCCTCTGGTGGAAAATACGGGGTATCAGAAGCTAGTATGGATAAGTCACTGTACAGAAATCCTTCAATCTTCAGTTCCTTTTTAAATGTTTCTTTGGCCTGATAGAAACTGGAGAATACACCAATGAATCACAGGCTGAACAAGGCTATATATCAGTGGCAGAGAAGTAGGGCTGACTTAGTTGTTCAAATCTGAATGCAAACACCTGTCCTTAAGTTGTTGGGGTTTTTTTACATTTAGATGCAATGCCAATTCAGCATTGTCAACATACACAGCCTATTCATGCTCTTGTCTATGATAAATGGAGGCAAGTTATATAAAGGGATCCCACCTGCCTAATTTTAATAAGAATACACTGCAAAGAACCCTGGAAAACTAGACAAGATGAACAAGGGGCACATGGGCGCAGTGATGTACCCACTGATGCTTCTAAGAAGCTTCTAAAGGAGCACCACCTATACATACAGTATGTTGCATTCCTATCCACAGGGATCCTATGAGAGAGTAACATGCCTTCATGGACTCAAGATTAAAGATTTTTTACCCTGTGTTTCACAACCATTCTCAATATTTCTATAAAACCATCAAAGAATAATGCGTGTGGGTTAGGGTTTAGGAAATAGACTTTTCCTGCCATTTTTTCCCAACAAGACGAGGGAGGGATGAAGGAAGGGAGGGAAGATGGAAAGAAGGAAGGAAGCAAGGAAGCAAGGAAAGAAGGAAAGAAAGAAAGAAGGAAGGAAGGAAGGAAGGAAGGTAGGAAGGAAGGAAGGTAGGTAGGAAGGAAGGAAGGAAGGAAGGTAGGTAGGTAGGAAGGAAGGTAGGTAGGAAGGAAGGAAGGAAGGAAGGAAGGTAGGAAGGAAGGAAGGAAGGAAGGAAGGTAGGTAGGTAGGTAGGAAGGAAGGTAGGTAGGAAGGAAGGAAGGAAGGTAGGAAGGAAGGAAGGAAAGAAAGAAGGAAGGAAAGAAGGAAGGAAGGAAAGAAGGAAAGAAGGAAAGAAGGAAGGAAGGAAAGAAGGAAAGAAGGAAAGAAGGAAAGAAGGAAGGAAGGAAAGAAAGAAATAAGGAAGGAAGGAAGGAAGATATTATATATTTTCATTCAGTATCATCTTGACCACTTTAGCCTCTGTACTGTGAAAAATGTTCAGCATATCAATACTTTTATAAAACTTTTTTTTTTTTTTAAAATCCAATCCTTACTTGAGCATTTGTTCATTGTCTTCTTCCCCCACTTTCCTAGATTCGCAAGAGATGACCCCAAAGGATCCTACTGGTTGGTGAGTGATAGGAGAAGTGACCTGCTTGGAGGACAAGACCGTCAGTGGAGGCGTCTCTTTGAGAACCGAAGAAAAGGGCAGACAGGTGGCTGTGCAAGAAACAGATAAATTGACTATCTCCACAGCCTTCTTATTCTCCAGCGCCAAAGTTTCTGGCACCGCAGAATGGAACCCAGTGCTATTTGCTACAATCTTGAGTTCTCTTTTTTCTAGCTCAGCGTTGAACGATCCACACTCAGACCGGTTGTCCAGCTCAACTTTCTGTAAATGTGTGGCGTCTCTACCACGGGTTGTATTGTCACTGTTGACCAGAGTGGTAGCAAAACTCCCCTGGGTGAACTTCAATTCATATGCCAAGTCTGTTGAGTCTGGGTTGGTGTAGCAAAGGTCCATCATCTCGTTCTCGCAGTGTGAGAAATCATAAACATCTGCAGCATATAAACTGTGATCTTGGTTCAAGTTTACATCCTCACAGTAGACATCCAGTTTAGAAGCATTTGTATCCAAATAATTATTGTCCGTTTCTAAACGGTCACCCTCTCTTCTCTCTGGCAATTGGTATTCTACTTGAGGTAGGGGTCCCTTTGTGGCCTCCAAATTATGGTCATTCTCACGAAAGCCATTAACATTTTCTTGCAAGTGAGCAGTATTACAACTAGATTTGTGATGATTCCTCAAAGCCATGGGTAGCTGAGGTCCTCCTTCTTGGCACGAGGAAACATTTCCCACCGAGACGATTCTGGTGTTTCCTATTTCCACATACTGCCCATCTGAGATGTTTTGATCTGGTTTGGATATATCTGTGACCTCCGCTGGTTCCTCGGGACTGCTGATCTGAGGAGCAGAGATGGATTTTGTCAACTTGTTGGGCTCCACTTCTCTTTCTTCTTCCTCATAAGGCAAGGAGCTAATAGACGTAAGCGAGGCTTGAATGCCATTCGGCAAACTTGTATTGCTTTCTGTGTGCCCGCCTTCTAGGGAATTCCGGTGGGTTGCGTGCCTTTGGACGAGCTGGTGAAGGATCTCGCGGTCTCCAGTCAACTCCAAGGCTTTGCTCTTTGCATCAGACCAAGCCACCGAACTGGGCTCGCTTTCAATTCCTGAGTCTGAAATTACGGATGAAGATCTCTTAATAACCCCTGATGTCAAGACTGCTTCGTGCTTTTCCATGTTATGCTCCTTTAGTTGTGACTTCGACACTTCAACAACTGTGGTTAGAGTTGTTGGAATGGAGTTGAAATCGGGAATGACGTCAAAGGTCCTCTGACGTAATTCACTACATTGATCTACTGGTGTCTCAGTGAATGTTGGTTTGTCAGAAGCAAGAGTAGATTCACAACAATCCCTTTGATCTCCTGGGCTGAAACTAATCCCATCCACATGTTTAGAAGGTTCATAATTTCCTGTATTCCACTGAGTATTCATAACAAACACTGATTGATTTTGATGGGTAGTCTTAAACCCTCGGCCCATATCCAAATATTGCACCTCTGTCGTGACCCTGTTATTATTTTCTGTAAAATTCATCGGTCCCTTAAAGTTTTTTGAAGGATCTTTCAGGAGATCTGATGTCAAGCTAGATATTACATTGCTATCCAGCTCTTTCTGAGTGATGTACGGCTGGATATTTTCATTCATTGTATATACCTGAGTCATGGACTGAGCCTTGAAATTCTTGTCTGTACAGGAGTCACCTTTTGAATAGCCGAAAGGAAAGATCAAATTCCTATGTATCCTATCCGTGTGTATAACGAAAGGGAGGCTGTTCCTGAAGTCTCCCTTTGCTAAAGCAATATCGTTGGTTGAGGAACGCTTTTCATTTCGGTCGAGCTCCACTTGAGAATTGTCCACTGCAGAAATCCCGTAGTTTGACAAAATGTCTAAACCCTGAACTGAAAAGGAAAGAAAAATGGAACCATTAGGCATTAATAATATGACAACGTGAAAAAAACTGAATACCAAACCCAAAGTTCAAAAATTTTGGAAACAAATACAAATGGAAGTGAATAAAATTACGAATGGTAATTGGAAAATAACTAAGGAAGCAGCATTATTGATAAAAAAAAATAGTGAGGTAAAAGAATATGAAGAAATCAAAATTGCAGCGATAGAAAGTGCCCAGGCAACGATAGTGCTTGGGTGGAAAGATGACAATAAATGGACAATAAAAAATTGGTGCAGATACATGGTGGACCACATTCACTATGAAATTATGGAAATTACACTACATAATTACAATGAGGAGAAATTAGCAGCAACAATGAGGCAGTGGGAGAAGGTCAAAAATTATATATTAACAACATCAGTAAGCGATGCAAATGTAAGAAATAAAATTCAATCACTTTATAAAGAATGAACAATGTAACTCAGAGATGAAGCAAATGAAGGATACAAAATTGAATCTTCCCTGGTGAAGGGAATTTTTCTTTTTCTTTTTGGTGATGCACATTTTATGCTTATGTTTTGTCTTTTGTAAAATTCTTAAAAAATCAATAAAATTATATATATATATATATTTAAAAAAACACCAAACCCAAATGAGATTACTATAACTTTAAGACTTGTGGACTTCAACTCCCAGAATTCCCCAGCCTGGAGAATTCTGGAAGTTGAAGTCCACCAGTCTTTTTAAAAAAAATAGAATTTATTAATTTTCATTTTTTGAAAAAAATAATAATAATACAATATATACAATAAGTAATTCTGCATTGTTACATTGTTGCTTATTTTTCTTTTGAGCTTCATCACATTTACACTTGGACAAACTATACTAATCTTATTTTGTTATGATACTTTTTATATACAGTTTACATATTATGTTTCTATTTCTCTTTCTTTTTCATTTTTGTTTTTCTATGATGGATGCATTGATACCATCTATTCCAAATTTCAAAATACTCTTTCTGCGAGTCTTTCTGGCCTCGCAAGTGAATTGTTAGGCTGTCCATCTCAGCACATTTATATATTTTATTAATTATTGTACTTTCTGGGGGAATTTCTGAATCTTTCCAAAATTGGGCAAAAGACAATTCTAGCCACCATGGTGATATGGAGTATAAGATACTCAATCCTCTTGGTATAATTTTTCTGAAATATTCCTATGAGAAGGAGTTCCGGTGTAAATGCTACTTGTAGTTGGGTAATTTCATGCATCCATTGAAGTCCACAGGTCTTAAAATTGCCAAGTTTAAAGACCCCCTACTCTAAATAGAAATGATCCTTGGCTCCATTTGTTGGGAAAGGTATACTTTTATTATTTGTTTATTTATTGTCAGAGTTGAAAGGGACATGCAGGTCATCAAGTCCAACCCCCTGCCTGAGCAGGAATCCTAAAACACCCCAGCCAAGTGGCAGTCCAATCTCCTCTTGAAAGTGTCCAGAGTTGGGCAGTTCACAACCTCTGCAGGTAGGTTGTTCCACTGGTTGATTGCTATGACCATCAGGAAGTTCTTCCTTACTTCTACGTTGAATCTCTCTTCCAGCTGTTGTTCTTCGTCTGACCCTCTGGTGCTCTGGAGAATAGAGTGGCCCCTCCTCTCTGTGGCAACCCCTCATATACCTGTATACAGCTATCATGTCCCCTCTGGCCCTCCTATTCTCTAGGCTATCCATAGAAACATAGAAACATAGAAGACTGACGGCAGAAAAAGACCCCATGATCCATCTAGTCTGCCCTTTTACTATTTCCTGTATTTTATCTTACAATGGATATATGTTTATCCCAGGCATGTTTAAATTCGGTTACTGTGGATTTACCAACCACGTCTGCTGGAAGTTTGTTCCAAGGATCTACTACTCTTTCAGTAAAATAATACTTTCTCATGTTGCCTTTGATCTTTCCCCCAACTAACTTCAGATTGTGTCCCCTTGTTCTTGTGTTCACTTTCCTGTTAAAAACACTTCCCTCCTGAACCCTATTTAACCCTTTAACATATTTAAATGTTTCGATCATGTCCCCCCTTTTCCTTCTGTCTTCCAGACTATACAGATTGAGTTCATTAAGTCTTTCCTGATACGTTTTATACTTCAGACCTTCCACCATTCTTGTAGCCCGTCTTTGGACCCGTTCAATTTTGTCAATATCTTTTTGTAGGTGAGGTCTCCAGAACTGAACACAGTACTCCAAATGTGGTCTCACCAGCGCTCTATATAAGGGGATCACAATCTCCCTCTTCCTGCTTGTTATACCTCTAGCTATGCAGCCAAGCATCCTACTTGCCTTTCCTACCGCCCGACCACACTGCTCACCCATTTTGAGACTGTCAGAAATCACTACCCCTAAATCCTTCTCTTCTGAAGTTTTTGCTAACACAGAACTGCCAATGCAATACTCAGATTTAGGATTCCTTTTCCCCAAGTGCATTATTTTACATTTGGAAACATTAAACTGCAGTTTCCATTGCTTTGACCATTTATCTAGTAACGCTAAATCATTTACCATATTACAGACCCCTCCAGGAATATCAACCCTATTGCACACTTTAGAGTCATCGGCAAATAGGCAAACCTTCCCTACCAAACCTTCCCCTATGTCACTCACAAACATATTAAAAAGAATAGGACCCAGAACAGACCCTTGTGGCACACCGCTTGTAACCTGTCTCTGCTCAGAATACTCGCCATTAACAATAACTCTCTGATGTCTATGCTTCAGCCAGCTTGAAATCCACTGAACTATCCAGGGATTAAGTCCAATCTTCACTAATTTATCTATCAGCTCTTTATGTGGAACCGTATCAAAGGCTTTGCTGAAGTCCAGATAGGCAATATCCACGGCACCACCTTGATCCAACACCTTTGTGACATAGTCAAAGAACTCAATGAGATTAGTCTGACACGATTTGCCTTCAGTAAAGCCATGCTGATTTGGGTCCAATAAGTTATTGTTTTTTAGATGCTGATTTATCCTCTTTTTGAGTAGAGTCTCCATCATTTTAACTACAACTGATGTCAAGCTAACTGGCCTGTAGTTTCCAGCTTCTTCTCTACTGCCCTTCTTGTGGATAGGCACAACACTGGCCATTCTCCAATCCTCAGGAACATCTCCTGTTAACAGGGATTGGTTAAACAAATCAGTCAGGGGGGTAGCAATGACAGATCTGAGTTCTTTAAGAACTCTGGGATGGATGCCATCTCGACCCATTGCCTTATTTATCTTTAATCTTTCAAGTTCTTCTAAGACATCGGCTTCTAAGATCACTGGAGCTGAATCCGTACAGCTGGAAGCAATGCTATATCCCTCTATAGTATTATTTTGTAAGGTGTCTTTTGAGAAAACTGAACAGAAGTAGCTATTGAAATGGTCAGCGATCTCCTTATTCCCATCAATGCATGTATTATTCCCGGTACTAAGCTTTGTGATGCTGCAGTTTTTCTTCTTCCTATCACTAATATATCTGAAGAAGGTTTTATCCCCCTTCTTTACAGATTTTGCTATTTCTTCCTCTTTTGAGGCTTTAGCAGCATATATTATCTGTTTCGCCTCCTTCTGTCTCATTTTATACACCTCTCTATCAGCTATACTTCCAGACTCTTTATATCTCCTATAGGCAGCCTTTTTTTCATTGACTATAGCCCTTACATCATTGCTAAACCATAGCGGTTTCTTCTTCCTTTTACCTTTAGTTACTTGCTTTACATAAAGTCTTGTGGCTTTTAAGATGGCTTTTTTTAATACAGTCCACTGGGTGCTCGCTCCTGCCATTTTATCCCTCCCCTTTAATTCATTATTTAAATATTCCCCCATTGCATTAAAATTTGTTTTTCTGAAATCCAATACTTTGGTTGCAGTATAGGATTGCTCACAATCAGTTTTTACATCAAACCACAAACATAGATGGTCGCTGCAACCTAAATTTTCTCCCACCTTGACCTCTGAAACCTGATTCCCATTTGTAAAAACTAAATCTAGAATATTCTCCATGCCCAGTTCCCGCAATCCCTCTTTGTAAGTCTTGATTTCAAATCCCCTAATCATTTTGGTTGCTCTTTTCTGCACCTTCTCCAGAGTTTCAGTGTCTCTTTTGAAGTGTGGTGACCAGAACTGGATGCAGTACTCCAGATGTGGTCTGACCAGGGCGTAGTAGAGTGGTATTAATACTTCCCTGGTCTTGGAGTGTATCCCCCTATTGATGCAGCTTAGGATGGTGTTGGCTTTTTTGGCCGCTGCGGCACATTGCTGGCTCATGTTTAGTGGATTATCCACCAAGACTCCAAGATCTCTTTATTTATTTTATTTTATTTTATTATTTTATTTTATTTTATTTTATTTTATTTTATTTTATTTTATTTTATTATTTTATTTTATTTTATTTTATTTTATTTTATTTTATTATTTATTTTATTTTATTTTATTTTATTTTATTTTATTTTATTTTATTTTTATTTTATTTTATTTTATTTTATTATCTTATCTTATCTTTTTTATTTATTTTTTATTTTTTTTATTTTATTAGAGATGAAGCAGCCTGACATTCCCTATAGAAAGTTAGAACCAAGCACATCTCTCCATCCATAAAGGAGAACATTTGTACCTCAATTCAGTCTCACAAATAGCAGGTTTTTTTAAATAACTGCAGTATTTCACAGGCCAGAAATGTTTCATTCTGTGCTAACACCGAAAGCTCCCAGAAATGAAAAGACATTCCTACCCCTGCCCACCTTGATAAGGGAAATCGACATATCGGTCCTCAAAGATAATTGGTAGCGTGCTCCAGTCTCCATCAATGTCCAGGCATTCTACAGGAAGTGGTGGCATCCGGGTCAAATACTCAGAATATCGAACTTCGGTTGAAATCTGGCTGTGATGCTGAATGCTGTTGGGAAGCAGATGGAGAAAATCAAAATGTAACTTTTCGTCATCATCAGTCATTTCTTCTATTTTTGGAGAGGGATATTAATAAACAATAATCCCACTGTTAATTGTTTTTGGCGATGACAGTTCTATTGGAAGTTAAGCAATGAGTAGAGAGTAACGATGAAGTAATGAAATGGGTGGGGGGAGAACTTACTTACTTACTCATTGTTTGTTTGTTTGTTTGTTTGTTTGTTCGTTTGTTTGTTTCTTTCTTTCTTTCTTTCTTTCTTTCTTCACTTACTTACTTACTTACTTACTTACTTACTTACTTACTTACTTACTTACTTACTTACTTACTTACTTACTTACTTATTTATTAGATTTGTATGCTGCCCCTCTCCGCAGACTCAGGGCGGCTCACAGCAGTGATAAAACAGTATACAAAGAAAAATCTAATATTAAGTCTAAAATAACAATTTTACATTAAAAACCTAAAAAACCTTTATATAAAAACATACACACAAACATTCCATAGATAAAACTACATAGGTAAGGGGAGATGTCTCAGTTCCCCCATGCCTGAGGGCAGAGGTGGGTTTTAAGAAATTTACGAAAGGCAAGGAGGGGGGGCAGTCCTGATCTCCGGGGGGGAGCTGGTTCCAGAGGGTTGGGGCCGCCACAGAGAAGGCTCTTCCCCTGGGTCCCGCCAGACGACATTGTTTAGTCGACGGGACCCGGAGAAGGCCAACTCTGTGGGACTTAACCGGCCGATGGGATTCATGCGGCAGAAGGCGGTCTCGCAGATATTCTAGTCCAGTGCCATGAAGGGCTTTATAGGTCATAACCAACACTTTCACAGTTTTACTGGAAGCTCTACCAGCTTTTCCATGGAATGCACATGATTTAGGAACCAATTGTAGGAAGAGAGGTAGGAGAGCTGGAAGAGCTCTCAGTCAGCGTAGAGAAGGTGGGACAACCACAACAACAAGTTTCTCTTGAGCCTCCTCTTTGTCCCCTCTTCTGTCTACCCTTATTAGTAATAAGAGCAAACAGAAGAGCTTTCTGGGTTTAGAAAGCTTAGAACTAGGTTGCCTTAAACATGACCTAAGCATAGCCCATAAAATCATCTGTGACAACGTCCTTCCTGTCAACAAGTACTTCAGCTTTAACCACAACAACACATGAGCACACAACAGATACAAACGTAATGTAAACAGCTCCAAAACCCAACTGCAGGAAATACAGTAGTTGATGCATGGAACTCACTCCCAGACTCCTAACCCCCAAAACTTTACCCTTAGACTATCCCAGCGACCGGTTAGGTCCCACAGAGTTGGTCTCCTCTGGGTCCCGTCAACTAAACAATGTCGTTTGGCGGGACTCAGAGGAAGAGCCTTCTCTGTGGTGGCTCCAACCCTCTGGAATCAGCTCCCTCCAGAGATTACAACTGCCCCTACCCTCCTTGCCTTTCATAAACTCCTTAAAACCCACCTCTGTCGTCAGGCGTGGGGGACCTGAAACATCTCCCCCTGCCTATGTAGGTTTTTTATGTATGATATGACTGTATGTATGTTTTTTATATATTGGGGTTTCTTGTTTTTTAGACTTTTTAAATGTATTATTGTTATTTTAGACTATAACTATTAGATTTGTTATTTGTTGTTTTTATCATTGCTGTAAGCCGCCCCGAGTCTACGGAGAGGGGCAGCATACAAATCTAATAAATAATAATAATAATAATAATAATAATAATAATAATAATAATAATAATAATAATAATAATAATCTACTGTTGACCTCTCCCGATTTTTAAGAGGTCAGTAAGGGCATGAATGAGTGCACCAGTATGCCTTCCATCCCCTGTCCTAATATTTATTTTATTATTTTACTAGTATCATGTACAGTAATACCTCATCTTACGAACTTAATTGGTTCCAGGACGAGGTTCGTAAGGTGAAAAGTTCGTAAGATGAAACAATGTTTCCCATAGGAATCAATGGAAAAGCCAATAATGCGTGCAAGCCGATTACGAAAATCCAAAACATTAAGGCTTTAAAAAAAAAAGCTGCCGACAGACAAAGCTGAGGCGAACGGAGTGGGGGGAGGGAAACCCATGGAGATCCAGAGGGGAGAATGGGGCAGGAAAGACTGGAGAAAAACGGAGGAAACCCATGGAGATCCAGAGGGGAGAATGGGGCAGGAAAGAGTGGAGAAAAACGGAGGAAACCCAAGGAGATCCAGAGGGGAGAATGGGGCAGGAAAGAGTGGAGAAAAATGGAGGAAACCCATGGAGATCCAGAGGGGAGAATGGGGCAGGAAAAAGTGGAGAAAAACGGAGGAAACCCATGGAGATCCAGAGGGGAGAATGGGGCAGGAAAGAGTGGAGAAAAACGGAGGAAACCCATGGAGATCCAGAGGGGAGAATGGGGCAGGAAAGAGTGGAGAAAAATGGAGGAAACCCATGGAGATCCAGAGGGGAGAATGGGGCAGGAAAGAGTGGAGAAAAACGGAGGAAACCCATGGAGATCCAGAGGGGAGAATGGGGCAGGAAAGAGTGGAGAAAAACAGAGGAAACCCATGGAGATCCAGAGGGGAGAATGGGGCAGGAAAGAGTGGAGAAAAACAGAGGAAACCCATGGAGATCCAGAGGGGAGAATGGGGCAGGAAAGAGTGGAGAAAAACAGAGGAAACCCATGGAGATCCAGAGGGGAGAATGGGGCAGGAAAGAGTGGAGAAAAACAGAGGAAACCCAAGGAGATCCAGAGGGGAGAATGGGGCAGGAAAGAGTGGAGAAAAACGGAGGAAACCCATGGAGATCCAGAGGGGAGAATGGGGCAGGAAAGAGTGGAGAAAAACGGAGGAAACCCATGGAGATCCAGAGGGGAGAATGGGGCAGGAAAGAGTGGAGAAAAACGGAGGAAACCCATGGAGATCCAGAGGGGAGAATAGGGCAGGAAAGAGTGGAGAAAAACAGAGGAAACCCAAGGAGATCCAGAGGGGAGAATGGGGCAGGAAAGAGTGGAGAAAAATGGAGGAAACCCATGGAGATCCAGAGGGGAGAATGGGGCAGGAAAGAGTGGAGAAAAACGGAGGAAACCCATGGAGATCCAGAGGGGAGAATGGGGCAGGAAAGAGTGGAGAAAAACGGAGGAAACCCATGGAGATCCAGAGGGGAGAATGGGGCAGGAAAGAGTGGAGAAAAACGGAGGAAACCCATGGAGATCCAGAGGGGAGAATGGGGCAGGAAAGACTGGAGAAAAACGGAGGAAACCCATGGAGATCCAGAGGGGAGAATGGGGCAGGAAAGAGTGGAGGAAAACGGAGGAAACCCATGGAGATCCAGAGGGGAGAATGGGGCAGGAAAGAGTGGAGAAAAACAGAGGAAACCCATGGAGATCCAGAGGGGAGAATGGGGCAGGAAAAAGTGGAGAAAAACGGAGGAAACCCATGGAGATCCAGAGGGGAGAATGGGGCAGGAAAGAGTGGAGAAAAACGGAGGAAACCCATGGAGATCCAGAGGGGAGAATGGGGCAGGACAGGGTGGGACAAAACGGGAGGAACTCAAGTCTGGAGGTGGGGCATCCCTGCGGCCGGCAGCAGGTTCATAAGGTGAAAAAAGTTCGTAAGAAGAGGCAAAAAAAATTCCGAACCCTGGGTTCCTATCTTGAAAAGTTCGTATGACGAGGGGTTCGTATCATGAGGTACCAGTGTATATGAATATTATTATATCTTTACATACCTCCAATATTGACAAAACAAACAAAGAAACAAATAAATAAATAAAATCAGATTGAATGAGTGCCCATTGTAAAACTTTTCTCCCATGTCCCATTAAAAAATCAATGAATCTTATACTGGGGTCCTCCAAATTTGACCACTTTAAGACTTGTGGACTTCAACTCCCAGAATTCTCCAGGCTGGAGAATTCTGGGGGTTGAAGTCCACAAGTCTTAAAGTGGCCAGGTTTGAAAACCTCTGCTATAGAATGTGGAGCTTGGGGGTGACTATCTCAAGAGAAAGCCGCAGAGAAAAGAAATAAAGGTCTCTTCAGCATCTTTCACTTTGATCTGTCTGTCCAACAGATCTTCAAGGCATCACTCATCACTCATTTTCCCTTGTTTGCTCTCAACCATGGATGGATGGGAGGCACATGCTCCTACTCGCCGCCTCAGAGTCCCTCTTTTTTAAAAAAAACTAAAAGTTTTGGATTTTTTTGATTCCCCTCATCTCACTTTCTTCCTTCTATTTCTTTCCTAATGGTTTGCATGCATTATTTGCTTTTACATTGCTTCTTATAGGAAAAATTGCTTCTACTTACTTACTTACTTACTTACTTACTTACTTACTTACTTACTTACTTACTTACTTACTTACTTACTTACTTTATTATCTATCTATCTATCTATCTATCTATCTATCTATCTATCTATCTATCTATCTATCTATCTGTCGATTTGATTTGTATGCTGCCCCTCTCCGGAGACTCGGGGCGGCTAACAGCAATAATAAGACAGCGTATAACAGTAATCCAATACTAAAAACAATTAAAACCCATTATAATAAAAACCCAAACATACATACAGACATACCATGCATAAAATTGTAAAGGCCTAGGGGGAAAAAGTATCTCAATTCCCGCATGTCTGGCGGCAGAGGTGGGTTTTAAGTAGCTTACGAAAGGCAAGGAGGGTGGGGGCAATTCTAATCTCTGGGGGGAGTTGGTTCCAGAGAGCTGGGGCCGCCACAGAGAAGGCTCTTCCCCTGGGTCCCGCCAAACGGCATTGTTTAGTTGACGGGACCCAGAGAAGACCCACTCTGTGGGACCTAACTGGTCGCTGGGATTCGTGCAGCAGAAGGCAGTCCCTGAGATAATCTGGTCCGGTACCATAATCTGGTCTGGTACAAACTTTTCTAATTAAGAACCTGGTCACGGAATGAATTAAGTTATTAAGTAGAGGTACCGCTGTATACGAAAAATTGGGAAAAATATAGCGGCACCCGTAGAACTGCCACCAGAGTAGTCGCGCACCAATTGCACAATCCAGCAGCTGCTACCAGCGAGCAGTCCACTACCACACCAGTAGCAACCCACAATTGTTTGGTACATTCTGAGCTCAGTTGCTATCTTGCAGACATTTCTTTACCCAAACTAGGTAACATCATCACTGGGTAATGAAACATCAACTAGGATAACAACGAAGCTCAAAAAGCATCAATGGCCCCTTTTCTATGCCTCTTGCATCAATTCTCCCTTATAAAAAATAAAGAACATTCATATTTGAGATGGAGGAGCCCGTTCAATTCGCACACTTTCAGCAGAATGTCAGGGGTAATTGTTGGCATGGGTGTCAAGATAAAGGAGTGTTTATGCATATATTTTGGGAATGCCCGATAGTGCAGGAATTTTGGCAAAAAGTTAAAGAGGATATCAATAGAATGCTAAATATACAATGGACAATCACTAAGGAAATGGCATTATTAGTTAAAAGCAATGCGATGGGAGAATTTAGAAAAATAAAAAAAAGCAGCAATAGAAAGCGCTCAGGCAGTAATAGTTTTGGGTTGGAAGGATGCGGCAAAATGGACAATGCAAAATTGGTATAGGTACATGGTGGACCATATTCAATTTGAAATTATGGAAAAAAGGATAAATTCGGATAATGAAACTGAGTTGGGACAGCTGATGGGACGGTGGGACAAGGTAAGACGATATATGACGAGCAGAATCCGAGACCAAGCTACAAGAAATAAATTGGAATCACTCTATAATATGTAAACAGATATATTGCTCTTGGGTTAAGTGGACTATACAAGAAACACCCCCAATTTGGTGGTGGGGAATGTGTGTGTGTCGGGGTGGTGGGCACCATTCACTATGCACTGTTTTATATTGTGTGATAAAAATTGTTAAAAATCAATAAAAATATTTTTTTTTAATTAAAAAAGAGATGGAGGAGGAAGAGGAAGGGCAGGGAGATGTGAGATGGAAAGAAGACACTGAAAAATTACGTACAGGCTCTCCTGGAAAGTTGTGGCAGCACATTTCTGATGCTCAGCGTAAAAGAAGGCCTCCGAAAATCTCTTGACCTAGTGGAGAAATAGCACAGGTCATCTTCAAAGCAAGCTGCCCTTTCTCATGCAACCGATCTGCTTAAAGTCAGAATCAAACATTGTTGTTCGTATTTGTCAACTTCTTTCTCTTTGTTCGGAAAAGTAAATCTCAAAATCATGCTTTAGAAAAACCCAAAACCTTAAAGCAGGGGTCCCCCCAAACTTGGCAACTTTAAGACTTGTGGACTTCAACTCCCAGAATTCTCCAGCCAGCTGTGCCTTAAATATTAGATATTCATCAAAGCACATAACCCATATTGACATTTCACTGGGGAACAGCAATTCCGTTGTGTTAAATCTGTGACTTGTTTTCAATTAACTTTTGGCCTTTGGATCCAAAAATAACCACAGTTTTTGTATATCACGTCAACTTTTTAAGCTGCAGGATACCCTCAAAAGTCACATAAATTTGTGCCTATAAAGAAAAGGAAAGTAAAAACCTACCAAATACACTGTTTGCAAAGAATAAATTTATTCATACAAAGGCTATAGAAACATAGAAACATAGAAGACTGACGGCAGAAAAAGACCTTATGGTCCATCTAGTCTGTCCTCATACTACTTTCTGTATTTTATCTTAGGATTGATCTATGTTTATCCCAGGCATGTTTAAATTCAGTTACTGTGGATTTACCAACCACGTCTGCTGGAAGTTTGTTCCAAGGATCTACTACTCTTTCAGTAAAATAATATTTTCTCATGTTGCTTCTGATCTTTCCTCCAACTAACCTCAGATTGTGCCCCCTTGTTCTTGTGTTCACTTTCCTATTAAAAACACTTCCCTCCTGGACCTTATTTAACCCTTTAACTTGACGTGGTAGAAGAAAAATAACTACAGTTTTGAAACCTGCATGCCTAATTAACTATAAAAAAAGCTCAAAAATCAAACTCAACAGAAATTGTTTTACAAATTGTTCCCCAGTGGATCAGGAAATGTAGGCTATGAATGCTGGAACTATTCCAATTCAAAAAAGAGTTTAGAAGGAGTTTGCAGACTCCCTACAAGGTAGCATGCCTTCAGTACATGTCGCTTTTCATGTGAGATTCTGTAATGATCAATTGCAGAGTTGGAAGGGACCTTCAAGGTCTTCTAGTCCAACCCTCTGCTCAGGAAACCCTGTACCAGTGTTGGCAAACCTTTTTTCTCTTGGGTGCCGAAAGTGTGCATGCGTGCATTGTTGCATATACATGAGTGCCCACACACATAACGTAATGCCGCACCTACATACCATGCCCCCTACACATACATACACAACTCACCATATATGTATGTGGACCCCCCTGTTTTGGCCTCCGATCCAAAAAACAGCTGGTGGGAGAGGAGGAAAGCCTGGCATCCCAAAACAGCGTTGGGAGGCGGGAAAGCCTCTTTTCCCAAATGGAGCTGCAAGGGGGGGGGGGGGATCCCTTTCCCCAAACAGAGCTGGGAGGGAAAAAATGCCTCTTTCCCATACGGAACTGGGAAGGGAAAAAGGCCTCTTTCCCCAATTGGAGCTGGTAGGGGAGGAAGCCTCTGTCCTCAAATGGACTGGGAGAGGGAAAAGGCTTCTTTCCCCAAACAGAGCTGGGAAGGGGGAAAAGGCCTCTTTGATTCTTTTCTTATTTTATTCCTATATCTTCTCTTCTATTCTTTCATAGATATTTATTTATTTATTTTATTTATTAATTAGATTTGGATGCCGCCCCTCTCCGTAGACTCGGGGCGGCTAACAACAGTAAAAATACAATATGAACAAATCTAATATTAAAAGTAATGTAAAAAAACCCAATTTAAGAAACCAATCATACATACAGACATACCATGCATGAATTTTATAAGCCTAGGGGGAAGGGAATATCTCAATTCCCCCATGCCTGATGACAGAGGTGGGTTTTAAGGAGCTTACGAAAGGCAAGGAGGGTGGGGGCAACTCTGATATCTGGGGGGAGTTGGTTCCAGAGGGTCGGGGCTGCCACAGAGAAGGCTCTTCCCCTGAGTCCCGCCAGACGACATTGTTTAGTCGACGGGACCCGGAGAAGGCCAACTCAGTGGGACCTAACCGGTCGCTCGGATTTGTGCGGCAGAAGGCGGTCCCGGAGGTATTCTGGTCCGGTGCCATGAAGGGCTTTATAGGTCATAACCAACACTTTGAATTGTGACCGGAAACTGATTGGCAACCAATGCAGACTGGTGAGTGTTGGTGTGACATGGGCATATTTGGGAAAGCCCATGATAGCTCTCGCAGCTGCATTCTGCATGATCTGAAGTTTCCGAACACTTTTCAAAGGTAGCCCCATGTATTTTACTATGAGTATATTCTCTATAACCTTCATTATGTATTTTACTATGTGTATACCAACTAAAACCCTCATTATGTAATGGACAAAATCAATCAATAAAATAAATAAATCTTAAGCGAAGAGTCCCTGTGCCTCTCTGTCCTTTATTGATTAAATTAAACAAACTAACTTAGATAAGTTCTTTTATTCTGATAGAATCAGTTTTCAATCCAACTTGAGTTCAAAACAATATTGAATAAATGAACCACATAGATGCTGAGAAGGATAAACACTTTGTCCCTTATTTAAATAAATAAACAAACAAACTAATTGGATGAAAGTTTTCACCCCTTTAAACTTTGCACAATTGAATTTTTCCAGTGGGCTTTGAAACAAGAGAACAACTTCTGTTAAACAATGTATTGGACCGATGATAATATTTTTAAAAAATATTTTAATAAATTTTAGTTATCAACAACAGAAAGTGCAAAGTTTTATAAGACACCTAAAGGAAATTGACTCTCAAGTTTACAGTAGTCCCTCGCTATACCGCGCTTCACCTATTGCGGCTTCACTTCATCGCGGGTTTCTGAGGAAGTCGATCGGCAGATTTAAACAGCCCGCCGAACTCGATCGGCAGGTTTTTCAAAAAAATAATAATATCTAAAATTGTAAATACTGTATTTAAATACTGTATCTAAAATAAATACTGTGTGGGAAGGGTTTATAAACACTTAAAACAATGAAAACTTACCAAACAATTACAATATAAATACTTAAATAAGTACTATTAGTCGATAAATTCCCCATCGCGGATTTCACCTATCGCGGCCAGGTCTGGAACATAACACCAGCGATAGGTGAGGGACTACTGTATATCCAAAAACAAAATCTGATTGCAGCCTCAAAATTAACACCATACACTTCAACTTGGTTTCATGTTACTTTGTTATTCTAAGTTGGGCATGTCAGTGTTTAACAAGGTTACCCTTAGAGTGTGATGCTCTTGAACCAGGTACGTTGTGACGTCAGGATGTAGGGTGACAATTGCCAGAAATTGGGTCCACACGGCTAGGAGGTGGGAGCAGAGCCATCCAAGGTCTTTGCTGATCTGCTCGGCTATCTTTTCTGAATTATTCAGCATCTAGGAGGATGAAAAAATAATGTCAAGAACAGCTAGTGACATTGCCAAGATAAGCTCAGGATTCCAAAGGATCTTGACAGACTTGATAGTAAGCCCTACCCAACAAAATGAAGTTTGAAGTGGAGAAAAGCAAGGTTTGTTTACACATGGGCAGGTAAACCAAAGGTACATGTACAGTAGTACCTCTACTTATGAACTTAATTTGTTCCGTGACCAGGTAGAAAAGTTTGTAAGAAGAAGCAATTTTCCCCATAGGAATCAATGTAAAAGAAAATAATGCATGCAATTGGGGAAACCACAGGGAGGGTGGAGGCCCTGTTTCCTCCCAGGAGATTCCTAGAGAGGCCCCATGGAGGCTTCTCCCTACCTTTTCCAGCCTTGTTTCCTTCCAGGAGATTCCTAGAGAGGCCCCATGGAGGCTTCTACCCGCCTTTTCCAGCCTTGTTTCTTCCCAGGAGATTCCTAGAGAAGCCCCATGGAGGCTTCTCCACGCCTTTTCCGGCCTTGTTTCCTCCCAGGAGATTCCTAGACAGGCTCCATGGAGGCTTCTCCCCGCCTTTTCCAGCCTTGTTTCCTCCCAGGAGATTCCTAGACAGGCCCCATGGAGGCCTCTCTCCGCCTTTTCCAGCCTTGTTTCCTCCCAGGAGATTCCTAAAGAGGGCCCATAGAGGCTTCTACCCGCCTTTTCCAGCCTTGTTTCCTCCCAGGAGATTCCTAGAGAGGCCCCATGGAATCTTCTCCCCGCCTTTTCCAGCCTTGTTTCCTCCCAGGAGATTCCTAGACAGGCTCCATGGAGGCTTCTCCCCGCCTTTTCCAGCCTTGTTTCCTCCCAGGAGATTCCTAGACAGGCCCCATGGAGGCCTCTCTCCGCCTTTTCCAGCCTTGTTTCCTCCCAGGAGATTCCTAGAGAAGCCCCATGGAGGCTTCTCCCTACCTTTTCCAGCCTTGTTTCCTTCCAGGAGATTCCTAGAGAGGCCCCATGGAGGCTTCTCCCCACCTTTTCCAGCCTTGTTTCTTCCCAGGAGATTCCTAGAGAAGCCCCATGGAGGCTTCTCCACGCCTTTTCCGGCCTTGTTTCCTCCCAGGAGATTCCTAGACAGGCTCCATGGAGGCTTCTCCCCGCCTTTTCCAGCCTTGTTTCCTCCCAGGAGATTCCTAGACAGGCCCCATGGAGGCCTCTCTCCGCCTTTTCCAGCCTTGTTTCCTCCCAGGAGATTCCTAAAGAGGGCCCATAGAGGCTTCTACCCGCCTTTTCCAGCCTTGTTTCCTCCCAGGAGATTCCTAGAGAGGCCCCATGGAATCTTCTCCCCGCCTTTTCCAGCCTTGTTTCCTCCCAGGAGATTCCTAGACAGGCTCCATGGAGGCTTCTCCCCGCCTTTTCCAGCCTTGTTTCCTCCCAGGAGATTCCTAGACAGGCCCCATGGAGGCCTCTCTCCGCCTTTTCCAGCCTTGTTTCCTCCCAGGAGATTCCTAGAGAAGCCCCATGGAGGCTTCTCCCTACCTTTTCCAGCCTTGTTTCCTTCCAGGAGATTCCTAGAGAGGCCCCATGGAGGCTTCTCCCCACCTTTTCCAGCCTTGTTTCTTCCCAGGAGATTCCTAGAGAAGCCCCATGGAGGCTTCTCCACGCCTTTTCCGGCCTTGTTTCCTCCCAGGAGATTCCTACAGAGGCCCCATTGAGGCTTCTCCCCGCCTTTTCCAGCCTTGTTTCCTCCCAGGAGGTTTCTAGAGAGGCCCCATGGAGACTTCTCCCCACCTTTTCCAGCCTTCTTTTCTCCCAGGAGATTCCTAGAGAGGCCCCATGGAGGCTTCTCCCCACCTTTTCCAGCCTTGTTTCCTCCCAGGAGATTCCTAGACAGGCCCCATGGAGGCTTCTCCCCACCTTTTCTGGCCCTGTTTTGGCGAGTTTTTTGTTTGTTTCCACGCATGCCGAAACATGGGCGCACCTGCTGCTCCGTGGGTGATTTTGCTATCTCAACAGGTGCAGAAGCAAAATCGTGCTGGTCGTGCAAGCACTCACGAGCTGTGGGTGGCAAGCCCAATTTAGCATTCCGGCTAGTAGCCCACCACTGTACATGCCGCTTCATGGCGCTTTTACAGCCCTCTCCAAGCTATTTACAGAGTCAGCATGTTGCCTCCCCTTCCCCAATAATCTGGGTCCTCGCACAAGATTTTTCTTGCTGTGCATGCGCAGAAGCAAACAGGCGCATGTTGGGAAATCCCTAAAATCGATACCGGAGCGAAGCACCTGACCGTTCCAGTAGCAGACCATCACTGCTCGCTGCCAGTTCAGTCCCTCCTGCGCCATGTGGCTGCATGCACATTGCGCGCCGCACAGTTGTGCCATGCACACGCACGGACAGTACCAAAACTCAGAAGTTAAAAAAATGGGAAAAATAAAAAACAAGATATCAGCGCATGCGCAGTTCCAGAAACCCGGCACAGAAGCAAAAACCAGCTATAAATAAATAAAAATAATAAATAAAAGATGGTAGTGTCCACAGCTCGGCACCAACAGAAGTGGCTCTGAGATGTTACCACTGGTTTACAACCATTTCTATAGAACCGTTTCTATAGAACCCCACCTCTGTCAGGTACCATTGGCCTATTAACCTCTCTTTGGTTTTTGCTTGCTATTTTCTCTGTGTGCAGAGGGGGCGGACACCCATTTGCCAACTATTGCCTTCACACACCATGAATAAATTGCCCAGGCATTGTAACTGAGAACAACATCTTTAATATTGGTAGGCCATCAATTATTTTTGCATATTTCAGTGCAGGCCATTTACTGATTAGCCACTAGATGGCAGTGCATGATCTTGTAATATAAAGTACGATTATACATATATACTGCACATTTGTAATATACAAATGGTGATGGTGGTGATGATGATGATGGTGGTGATGGTGGTGATGATGGTGATGATGGTGGTGGTGGCGATGATGGTGGTGGTGGTGAGGAGGAGGATGGTGGTGATGATGATGGTGGCGGTGGTGATGATGATGGTGATGGTGGTGGTGATGATGGTGGTGGTGGTGGTGATGGTGATGATGATGGTGGTGGTGGTGATGTGATGATGATGATGGTGATGATGGTGGTGGTGGTGATGGTGATGGTGATGATAATGATGGTGGTGATGGTGGTGGTGATGATGGTGGTGGTGGTGAGGAGGAGGATGGTGATGATGATGGTGGTGGTGGTGATGGTGATGGTGGTGGTGGTGGTGATGGTGGTGATGGTGATGATGATGGTGGTGGTGGTGATGATGGTGGTGGTGGTGAGGAGGAGGATGGTGATGATGATGGTGGTGGTGGTGATGGTGATGGTGATGGTGGTGGTGATGATGATGGTGGTGGTGGTAATGATGGTGATGATGGTGGTGGTGGTGATGGTGATGATGATGATGGTGATGATGATGATGATGATGATGGTGATGATGGTGATGATGGTGATGGTGGTGGTGATGGTGATGGTGGTGATGGTGATGGTGATGATGATGGTGGTGGTTGTGATGATGGTGATGATGATGGTGATGATGATGGTGATGATGATGGTGGTGGTGGTGAGGATGATGATGATGATGATGGTGGTGGTGGTGGTGAGGATGATGTTGGTGAAGATTACTATTATTATTTATTAGACCTGTATGTCGCCCCTCTCCGAAGACTCAGGGCGGCTCACAGAACACAATACAAAAACAATTTGTGTACAAATCTAATACTTAAAAGCTATAAGCTAAAATCCCATTACATTAAAAAGCAGTCAATAACTCAATCACATCCACACATAACATTTAATGGTCACAAGGGGGGGGGCATGATCTAACTGCCCCATGCCTGGCGACATAGATGGGTCTTGTGGCTCTTGCAAAAGGCAAGGAGGATGGGGGCAGTGTGAGTCTCCAGAGGGAGCTGATTCCAGATTATGATGATCGCAATATACAGTAACAGAGTAACACAGTTGGAAGGGATCCTGTAGGTCATCTAGTCCAACCTCCTGCTCAACCAGGGGTCCCTATACCCTTTCTGACAAATGACAGTCCATTTGTCAGCAATGGAAATACAAAATAAGAATAACATCCTATAAATGATATAGAAAACCTTTCCAAGCTGGTCACACTATGAAAGAATAATAGAAAACTTCCTGGCTTCTA
>NC_091952.1:250193498-250198498 GCF_031021105.1 Erythrolamprus reginae
ATGTATCTTTATCCCAGGCATGTATAAATTCAGTTACTGTGGATTTACCAACCACGTCTGCTGGAAGTTTGTTCCAAGGATCTACTACTCTTTCAGTAAAATAATATTTTCTCATGTTGCTTTTGATCTTTCCCCCAACTAACTTCAGATTTTGTCCCATTGTTCTTGTGTTCACTTTCCTATTAAAAACACTTCCCTCCTGGACCTTATTTAACCCTTTCACATATTTAAATGTTTCGATCATGTCCCCCCTTTTCCTTCTGTCCTCCAGACTATACAGATTGAGTTCATTAAGTCTTTCCTAATATGTTTTATGTTTAAGACCTTCCATCATTCTTGTAGCCCGTCTTTGGACCCGTTCAATTTCGTCAATATCTTTTTGTAGGTGAGGTCTCCAGAACTGAACACAGTATTCCAAATGTGGTCTCACCAGCACTCTGTATAGCGGGATCATAATCTCCCTCTTCCTGCTTGTTATACCTCTAGCTATGCAGCCAAGCATCCTACTTGCTTTCCCTACCGCCTGACTGCACTGTTCACCCATTTTGAGACTGTCAGAAATCACTACCCCTAAATCCTTTTCTTCTGAAGTTTTTGCTAACACAGAACTGCCAATACAATACTCAGATTGAGGATTCCTTTTCCCCAAGTGCATTATTTTACATTTGGAAACATTAAACTGCAGTTTCCATTGCTTTGACCATTTATCTAGTAAAGCTAAATCATTTACCATATTACAGACGCCTCCAGGAATATCAACCCTATTGCACACTTTAGAGTCATCGGCAAATAGGCAAGCCTTCCCTACTAAACAAGCAGGTGGACAGGAGATGAGGAGGGGAAAGATGGTTTTGGGAGGAGCAGATCAGCCCCCGCTGGACTCCATTGCAGTTTCTCTCTGTCTAAGGTTTCAGCTGTCGGGCAGGGGGGAAATGGTGCCCGGCTCCATGGAGGGAGCAGTAGAGGTGAAGAGCAGAGGTAGAAGGGTAAAATTGGAGGCTCTTAAAGGGAAGGAGGAGGGCAAGAGGGAGGTGATTCTCCTGGATGGGGGGGAAGGGGTCAACAGCTAGACCAAGGTGGATAGGGAAGCATGTTCCAAATCACGATTGTGTGGCACTTGGAAAGTGCTGTGTGGAGGTCTCTTGTCACCTGCGTGGCCGCGCAGCTGCACAGCTTAGAGGGAACAGTGGTTGCTGGAATTGGGTACGGGTAATCTGTAGTGATGGGCAAACCCAACGGTGTTTGGGTTCGGCAAGTTCGGCCAAACTTTATGCACAATTTGGCTGAACCCAAATGGGGAATCCCTCCCACAAAGAGATTCTGGGGGCAGAGCTTTGATGTCACCGGCAGGTTGCTAAGGATGCCAAGGTGATCACTTCCTGGATTCCATGGAATCCAGGAAGTGATCACCTTGGCGTCCTTAGCAACCTGCCAGTGACGTCAAAGCTCCGAACACCGAACACGACCCTGAACTTTGCCCGAAGTTTGAAAAAAATTCGGGTTCGGGTTCGGCATACCGAACACCGCATAATTCGGTATGGACCCCAATTGTGTGGGTTCGGTTCGCCCATCACTAGTAATCTGCAGAAAAAAGCACTAGAAATGACATGATAGCAGTGTTCCAGTTTTTGAGAGACTGCTACAAAGAAGTAGGGATCAACTTATTTTCTAAAGAAAACACCAGAGGGTAGGACAAAAAATGATGGATGGAAACCAATCAAGGAGAGAACCAACCTGTGTATTATTCTCAAATCACAACTCTCCACATACCTAACTTCAGCTGTGGCAAACTGGGAACCTCCTTTGTGATGGTAGCGTAGTAGCCCTGAAGTCCTTGGCGGGCACTGAGGAGCAGGAGGCAGAGGTCTTTATGCCACTTGTGGGCATGTTGCTTGCAGTTTTCTGATGGCACATAGCAGCTGCCCTGCAGAAGAGGAGAAGGACAGAGAAGCGAGGAGAGCACGTTATCGGACCAGGTTATCTCCGGGACCGCCTTCTGCTACACGAATCCCAGCGACCCATTAGGTCCCACAGAGTTGGCCTTCTCCGGGTCCCGGGACCCAGGGGAAGAGCCTTCTCTGTGGTGGCCCCGGCCCTCTGGAACCAACTCCCCCCAGAGATTAGAATAGCTCCCACCCTTCTTGCCTTTCGCAAGCTTCTTAAAACCCACCTGTGTCGTCAGGCATGGGGGAATTAAGATATTCTTTCCCCCTTCGGCTTCCACAATTTATGTATGGTACGTTTGTATGTATGATTGGTTTTAAAATAAGGGTTTTTAGTTTTTAGTATTGGATTGTCGCACGTTGTTTTTATTACTGTTGTTAGCCGCCCCGAGTCTACGGAGAGGGGCGGCATACAAATCCAATAAAATGAATGAAATGAAATTGATTTTCTCTTGCAACGTAGAATCGAGGCTCATCAAATCTGCCTAAATTGCAAATTCTTGAATTAAGCAGATACAATCTTAGAAGGAAAAAAGAAATACTTCTATTTCAAGTATCATTCTGCAAATATGGTAATTCTGATTTAAACGTTTGTAGGTTTCATGGATTTTGTATCAAGCAAACTGGTTTTAACTTTTCAAAATTGAGCTGTTTCAAGGAAAGATATTTTCAGAATACTGTAAGATCTCTGACAAGCAGTATGTTCCCTCCCATATTTGGGGATATCAGGGTGATTCGACAGAAAAAACAAACAAACATTTGAAAATCCTCCTCGATCCACAGCTCTCTACATGGGGCTACCTTTGAAGAGTGTTCAGAAACTTCAGATCGTGCAGAATGCAGCTGCGAGAGCAATCATGGGCTTCCCAAGGTATGCCCATTTTACACCAACACTCCGCAGTCTGCATTGGTTGCCGATCAGTTTCCGGTCACAATTCAAAGTGTTGGTTATGACCTATAAAGCCCTTCATGGCACCGGACCAGAATATCTCCGGGAAAGCCTTCTGCTGCACGAATCCCAGCGACCAGTTAGGTCTCACAGAGTTGGCCTTCTCCGGGTCCTGTCAACTAAACAATGTCATTTGGCGGGACCCAGGGGAAGAGCCTTCTCTGTGGCGGCCCTGACCCTTTGGAACCAACTCCCCCCAGATATCAGAGTTGCCCGCACCCTCCTTGCCTTTCGCAAGCTCCTTAAAACCCACCTCTGTCATCAGGCATGGGGGAATTGAGACTTTCCCTTCCCCCTAGGCTTATAAAATTTATGCATGGTATGTCAGTATGTATGACTGGTTTCTTACTGGGGTTCTTTTTTTAAAATTAACTTAAATATTACATTGTATTATTATTGCTGTGAGCCGCCCCGTGTCTGATTAATAAATAAAATAAATAAATATAACTCTTCCCTGTTAAATAGCACTAGAAACAGGCAACTATTGTTTTTTATTTTACCCCTCTCATCCCCAAACATATGCACCCGATCAGCAGAGGGGAGTTGCTGGCAATTTGGACTGATACACCCGAACTGGTTGTTCCAATTCTGCCTGGTTTGGAGAACTGGCAAATCAGACCACTGGCTGGCCCCACTCCAGCCATTTTTGAACTGTTTTTAGCTGTTTCCAAGGCTGTTTTCAGGCTGGGTTTTTGGGGGGTGTTTTTTGGTGCAATTTTTGTCAAATATTTTTAAATGAGTTTTTTATAAGGCCATTTTCAAGCCATTTCCAGTTCATTTCTCTATTTTCGCTACCCCACTATGTCCTCCCCCACATCCAGGCAGCAGCCCACCCTGGCCATGCCTTCTCAATCACATGATCCCCAAGCCACGCCCACCCAGCCAGTCATTAGGGCATAGAACAGTTGTTTAAAAATTTGAAGGAAGGAAGGAAGAAAGAAAGAAAAAAAGAAAGAAAGAAAGAAAATTGCAGGATATCACATCACAGAGATAATTAAATCTTTTTTCAATGGCTTCTCCTGAAATATGGCACAAAACACCTTGTAAGCAGTTTTGCAGCATCCAAAACTTTTAATGAATATATTTTATCATTTTCATTGCTGGTCTTGACTTGTAACGAAGAAACAAACATGTGGGAGTGACATAAATTGCTTACTCTTGATGAGAACAATTTAAAAAAAGAAATGATTTCGAACAATGCTCATTATATCTGTTTTAGGAGAACACTATTAATGCTCAATGCTTAAGGGCTATAAGGACTGTTATGAAATTTCATGGCTTTGGGAGGGAGGGAGCGAGAAAGGAAGGAAGGAAGGAGGGAGGGAGGGAGGGAAGGAAGGAAGGAAGGAAGGAAGGAAGGAAGGAAGGAGATGATGAAGATTAACAGATTAACAGAGTTGTAAGGGACATTGTAGGTCATCTAGTCCAACCCGCTGCTCAAACAGGGGACCCTACATCATTTCTGGCAAATGCAGTCCAATCTCTTCGTGAAAGTCTCAAGTGATGAAGTTCCCACAACTTCTGAAGGGAACTTATGTTCCATTAGTTGATTGTTCTTACTGTCAGAAAGTTCCTCCTTTTTTCTAAATTGAATCTCTCCTTGATCAGTTTCCATCCATTATTCCTTGTCTGGCCTTCAGGTGCTTTGGAAGATAGGTGATGGATGGATGGAGGGATGGAGGGATGGGGGGAGGAAGGGAAGGAGGGATGGATGGATGGATGGATGGAGGAAGGGAAGGAGGGATGGATGGATGGAGGAAGGGAAGGAGGGATGGAGGGATGGAGGGAGAAATGGATGGAGGGAGGGAGGGATGAGATGAGATGACCAGGCTGAACCTGAGAGAGGGGTCAAATGCATCAATGTTCATGAATGTGTTTGCACCACAATTGACCTTTGTCCAGCCCCCTTTCAATTCTTTTCTATTCTTAACTCCAGTTAATTTCCTTTGACTTTTAGTAATTCATATTTTTGTTGAGAGCTTATGCTTACAATAAATCTTTATATACATTTGAATTTCCTGGATCTCCTGGTTTCTCTGGTGCATGATGATAGATGATGATGATGTTGATTATTATGTGAGAGGAAGGGAGGGTGAGAGGGAAAGGGG